>NC_056707.1:8370740-8670740 GCF_018831695.1 Puntigrus tetrazona
AAAGGCTTTTGTTTTGCCTAACGGGCAAATTATGTGGAAGTAGTTGCCAGTTTGTGCCAATATACCATTCATGCCTTGAGGGCTGTTGTTGTCTGCTTGAGTGATTTCTTGGAGGATTGTGTTTTCCATCTTTTCTGTAGTCACCAGCTCTGTAAATAGCTTCATATGAAAATAGTCATTATTCTAATTCCAAAATGTGATATTATAGGGTTAATTTCATTTTAGTCATCTAATTGTAGACTGCCATTTATATTACGTGTTTGTTTTTTGAACTAGTCATGCTTTAATGTTTTTCTAAAGAATGGGGTCTTTGATAGTGAGCTACATTTAACAGATTTTCTTCACCTTTACTGAGCCTATGAGAACACCTTTGCTTTTTAGAGCTGTGAGAGTGTATGAAAAGACAAATGATCTGTTAAAACCCTTGTAGAGGAAGCTCAGTGACTTAAAAAAAATAGTGAAAAAGATTCACGAGTGTTTGAATGTTTTGGTATAATACAGCATCTGCGCGTATATCACCCACTCGGGGCTAATAAATTAGTCAGGTAGACCCACCTTTTCATAATAACTGTACCATCCCATCCTTCCTGTCCTTCTGGTGACGGTGCAGCATTATTTATGTGCCCCTGTCAGCGGCTGTAGCTCGGGGCACTGAGAGCAGACGGGTGTAGCAGACAGGCTTTAAAGGCTCTGATTAACACAATCAGTTGCTGTGCTGTAATCTGTTCACAAGAGACGGCCCCCTGACTAGACCCCAGAAAGATTCAGAGGGGGCCATGAAAGGCCTCATTTTCACTGAGGTCTATAAACACAGGTTACCAAAAAACAGAAGAGATGCCGGGTACGGGTAATTGGGCAGGACTTTTTTTTTTTACATATTTATTGATTTTTATTGCAAAATGATTGCTTAAATGTTGTACTCATCTTTTCTTGAATTTTTTTTTGTTAAATGTTTTAGGGGTTTATCTCTAAGAAGATTAAGCAGCTGCAACAGCTGACATGTAATATCATCCTTCAATTTAAGCTTGTTTAATGTCAAACCTATGACTTCACAATGATTTGTTTCATAATAGTTGGAATATTACTCTATGTTAATGCTGGCACACCACCTGTGACTTGACCTGATATGTTTAAGCTAGATATGAAGAGTTAATGTTGCTGGTATATATAGGGCATATTTGTTTTTTGTGGTATTTTTGAAATGCATATGTTATGCAAAAACAAACTTCATTGGCTCTAATGCATCAAGCAAGCCCTTTTGAGCCTCTGTTGATCGTGTTTGATGTGATCTATGCATGTGCATTGATTAGGTTATATATGGAAATTATATAGCCTAAAATGAATGTTCATTATATAAAGGGGTTGTGTTAAACTTGGGTTACTTGATTCATGTGGATTACTTACACAGTGTTTTAAAGAAGTGTAAATGTTTTTAAGAAAAGAAATCTTTACATTTTTATTTGGAAAATGAACAAAAATCTGAATTTTTATTTTGTAGGTGTATGTCCATTTAATAGAAAAAAGTAATCATAATCCTTGCTTACTTAGAGACCAAGAGAATCTTGAGTAAAAAAAAACTCAACATGTAATTGTTTATCCAGCCCAGATGGCGAGTTTCCTATTTTAGCACGAGTTTTGCCCTGTGATTAAGACATCACGGAGAGACATCTGTGACATGTTGTGGAACACAGTCATAGGTTAAAAAAACGAGTTCAAGCATCCTGCCATCCTATTAAACTGCAACCATATTTAAGAATAAAATTGAGTCCCTCTGCAGTGTTGTGAAACCTATGTTGAAATAACAACTGTAATTAATTAATTTTTATGTGACTTTAAATGTGTCTGTAAATGGTGTTAAAATAGTCATCATTAGATGATCTGCAAGCTAGCTGTGCGCATCACTGGATGTGGCAAAGCAGATTTAGCTGGAGGCTTTGGAGACCCAACCAACTCCTCCATCAGAGAAATACACTTCTCATTATGTTCTCAGTGGGTAGCACAACCTGTGTGGCACTATCGCTGTTATTTGCCCATGTATGACGGATGCTGGAATAGTTTTAGGGTTTTTTTTCCCAGAACCCCGCTAACTAAGCGTTTCAGGTGGCAAAAATAAATTGTACAGTCAAACAGTTTATGAGACTGTTTAATGCTGAATTGAAGTCTTTGTATTTTAGCCAACATTTATTGTTTTTTGGGGGGTTTTTGGCTCTCCACATTAGATGGAACAATTGTAGTAATCTGACTTATTTAAAACCTCAAAAACAGCTTCTGTACATTTTGTTGAGACAAAGTCATATGCAGTAAAGTGGCATCAGGCCCATCAAAGGCTTTTAAGATGCTAATCACTGTGGACAGAACTATATGTCTCTATCATTTCCTCATGGAGATGTTTAGGTACTGGAGAAGCTTCCCTTTATGTGCTTTGTCAGATGAGGACCGATCTCTTAAAATGGCCAATTATATCTGAACATCTGTTTTGTCTTTGTTGAATGCAACAACTGAGAAGATCTGCCACACCTGTAAGAACTCTTCCCCTTCCCTTTCTTTTTTTATATGATGAGTCCATGTGCTCCATGTTTGTGTAGTGATTCTATACCTAAAGCTACAGCTGTTCATAAAATACCACTTTTTTTATTTTTAATTTGAATTTAAATACACTTTGTTTTAGTGTTTGGCTTGGCTAAGGTTTACAGTAGACATAAACTTCCAACATCCAATGTTCACCTCTTAAATTAGCCCAAATTATAAATCACATTGTAAATATACATATACCATATGGGTATACCTTATAGGGTTTTAAATTACTATTTAACACTATTTCAACGTAGGTATCACTGAATGAATATAGTCAAGAAAGCTGACATGGAGTGGAAGCACCAACCATCTTAAAAAGGCAGTTGCTAATAAACACTTTGGACAAAAGAGGTTGTTGGGGACATGAAATACCTCAGTGATCAGGTAAACTCATTGTGTTTATGCTCTTGCAGAATGTATGCGTTCCCTACAGTATACACATAAAAATTGTATTTGGTTTTTGTAGTATTAACAGGAAAAAACAATGGTCATTGCTCAGTCTAAATCTGGTTTGAAATTAAATGTTCATGTTTTTTTAATTCAATAGTTTGTATTTGACTGACGTCACATTACCAGTCTTTTCCAAAGTCTATATTGCTTGCTGAGTTGTGGTACCTTCCTCACCAACTGTTACATATTCCCTTTTTTCTTTCTTTTTTTTGTTGTAATGTTGTCTGCCTCAAATGTGTTTAGTTTTAAATACTGGTCTCATAAAAACATACCAAACTTACATTGGTGAACCTGCTGCTACAGCTACAGTCTGAAGAGGAAAATAAATCTGGGCATATATATAGCTTGTAGCTCAGTTGGTTTTAAGAAATTGAATTTAATAAAAATATCCATCCAATTTAATATTTCTGCACGGTAAACAAGGCTGTCCACTGTGTAGGAGTATTCCACAAGTTTCATTTACTTAGAACCATACGACCTGTCATGACTGTTAATCACCGTCTCCAGGCTATGCTTTATGCAGATCAATTAAACATCTCAACTAATACCATTAAGTGTCACAATCTCTCAATGCTGATAGCACCCGTTCTGTCTATTGTCTGATCTGGGGGGAAGTCTGGGAAGTGTCCCTCCCCTGGGGCCACGATCTCTCCATTAGCTAATTTCTGATCAGCTGCCCCTTCCATCATTTATTCATACTGCTGTCAGCCTGGTGACGGAGCGTCAAGGCTGTTTATCTGATCCTTTACAAAACACTTCTCCTTCTCCGACTCACCCTCTACTGTCAATTCAACTGTAAATTTACATGTTCTAAATTCTTAATGCTGTAAATGTATCGCCTGAGGATGACGTAAGGCCGCTTGCTGCAAATCATTCCTGAAATACGTCCCAGAGTTTAAGAATGTTTGAGCTCACCATCAGGAATGTTATTCCACAGGATGCTAAACGTCCATTTCGGCCGGGACCCTGATTTGAGGTGAGGCTAAGCTCTTAAAGCCTTGCATGATGTCATGCAGGTCTGGGGAGGTTGAGGTTGACTCGGGGTAGGGAGAGCTGTCTTGGTTTCACTTGGTGGTAGCATATGACATACAGTAGGCATCCTAAGGTACAGTTTCCCCTCTTGTACTAGACTGGGCTTCTGTTAGACTTTTGTGCGGTTCACTTGCTCTTGTCAGTGAGTTTTAATGGAATCCAGAATATTGGGCTGGTGGTTAGACACAGTTTTACTTTACATTAACTGAATGAATATTGGTAGTCTTCAGGAAGCCAGTAAAACAGTAGAGACATTTATGTTATTTATGTTTAGAAATATATGTACAGTGTGTATTATATTTGTTTATGTTATAATAGAATTACAATTCAGATAAATGTGCTCTTTTACAGTTTCTATTCACTAAGTAATCCTGAAGAAAACAGTTTTTAACAATGATTGAGCATTGTCACTGATTGAGCAGCACTTCAGTTTAGATTGATTTCTGAAGGATCATGTGACATTGAAGACTAGAGTTATAGTGGCTCCTGAAAAACATTTGGTGACCATAAGTGACTTATTTTAAAAACATTTAAAAATCTTCCTGGCTCCAAACCTTTTAATGGTGGTGTGTACCTAATTGTATATTTCATCATTTAAAGGGAATCTTTTGCAGAAGTAAGTGCTTTGATAGCTACTTATAGCTTTAAATTCTCCCAATTTTACGTATTTACAATCTGGAAGCTAAAAAATCTTAAAGGGGTTATGAACTGAGAACTAGTCATCAAAATTCCCTTGATCTATCCACATATAAGAGCCCATTGTGCTATAAAAACATTCAGAAATCAAAACTGCTAACTTTCTAGTTAGTTGAAAAACAGCTTATTTTGACAGAATGATCATCAGCGCCCGCTTCTACATCACTGTCTGAGTAGCCCCGCCCACCGATTCGCTCATGTAAATGACAAGAGCGGCAAATGCAGATCTAGGCATAAATCAAATGTTAAACTTTTTTTGATGTACTTTATTTTTAAGTGCAGACTACGTCAGTAAAAATGTTTATTCACCTAATTTTTGCTTTGTTTGTTATTATAGACCATTTGTTATGTAGTGCGCATTTATATGTCCATCTGTGAGGAATGTAGGCTGTCAAATTACACAATACAACTGTTAGCCAATCATAGCAGTCATTTACGGTCATTTACCACACCATGTCTATTCAAACAGAGCGTTCTGAGGAGGGAGATCAAAATGGGACAGAAAATAGCCTATTACTTTGAAAATATGAAGTTTTTTATGTAGAGATATTGATAACGTAATTGGACCACAGAGAACAGTACTAAATATTTAAATATAGGCAGTTCATGACCCCTTTAATAAAGCACTAGTTGACCTCAGTAACCTGCTAGGCAGTTGTTGACTGTCCTAACCCAACCCTCTGTGAACTCTGTTCAAATGACATATGTAGATCTGAGCCTGTAAGGTCAGCAGTAATTTCAGTCCATCTAATCAGATATAAACCCGTAATCTCACTCATTTTTTGGCCAATTCTTCTTCATTTCTGTCACTCTGTATTCCTCAGATCAAATCCCTGATCTTGGACATGTTTCTGCAACTTATCTTAAAACTTTCCAGTAACTACTGACTGATTCTAAATACAAAAGAACAGCTTTTCTGTCATCTGCCATGTTGCACAGTAAATAAGCAAAGGTCAAATGAGCAAGTCCTAATAATGGAGAAACATTTTGCTGGAATGAATTCAAAGAAATTCTTTGCGTGGTTGCTCTATTACTGTCTAAAAATAATTGCAATAAATACACCATAGTGTTATGCAATTTACAGATTAAACCAACATTCGCTGAGATGTCTATAGCAGTGTCTGTCAGTATTGAGTTTCATCAGACAGTTTACTCTTCAGTTTAGCTGAGGCCCTCAGTAACGTGAAGAGCTCTTCACATCTGCACAGCTGCACTGAAGGAGAGCCAGAGGTCAGCGGAGGTGTCAGCATTGTTATGATAATCTGAATAAGTGTCACTGTTTGAGATCTAAACACAGTGCAGAAATCTCTTTGAAATGTAGCGTGACCAGCTGCTTTCTGAAAGACTCTTTATGATATTTGTGAAGCCCACAGGAGTTCTTTTCAAGCAAGTTTTCTTAAACAAAATGTTTCTAGTACGTTCTTTGGCCCTCTGTTTTTGATGTCTCTCATGCATAATCGGCCATCTCAGACTAAGTAATAGTGTGAGTGGAAAAAAATTAATTAGCTTCGGACTAATTGCCAAATAACCTCTAATTTTGTGGACGTTGATTAGTTTTCTTTTGTTGAGCTGATTGGATCACTCGATACTCTTGGTCTTGGGCTTCCTGCCACAAGGAGAAAAAGACACGCCACCTTGCACTGTGTAGTCTCATTAATGATTGAGGCTCATTAATTAGCAAATCTCCTTCAAATTTGGCACTGTTAAACACACAGAGGTAATAGTAGCCTTTTGTGAGGGTTCAGAGTGATGGAGCGTTTTAAACTGTGTTTTCTGTTTTAAAGGGCAAGGGACTATTTTACTTTTCTGTGCTAGCAGTTAACAAATACTGTTATGTGTTAAGATCTTTTAAATTTAATTCATCAGCCTGATCAACTTCGTCATACCGTAACTAAAGTAGTAATTATTTCTTCCATATTCTCAGACCTCTGAGAGATTATAAAAATGTAAGGTGGCAGCTTGGTTCTATCAATTGGTTGTTGATTGGATAAAGGCAGATCTAAATGCGAGCTTGCCGTAGTTCACTGGAAGATTCGATTATAAAATTCTGATTAAAAATGACAAGATCAAAACAGTAAAGAATAAAAAGAAACCCATGCACAGATGAATTGGTCGTAAAAATCATTACTATATGCTGTATACTTCAGAGCAGAATGTTAGTCAGCTATCTAATCGATTCACTGGCATTTGAGCTGAAAGGAGCTGATTCATGTCTCTGACTTTAATGCAATATAATATGAAGGAGTTATTTTGTTTGCACGTGTGCTGCAGTTTGACTGACAAAACCCTGCTTCAGAGTTGCCCAGCTGGCCTTTGTTGAGGGATTTCCGCTCGGCTGCCCTCTGGGACCCGAGCATGACCATTCGGCTTTGAGGCGGCCGAGGTGATGGAAAGGTGGGGGAAGGAGGGGATGAAATGATGGAAGTGGAGGAGAGAATGGAAGGAGGAGGAGGAGGTTTGTGTTTCTGTGACCATCTGTTGACCATACAATACACCTCGTGCACAAAGCAGGTTTACACTGCTGTCCTTTCAGAGGCACGCATCGTGGAACTCGCTTCTGGAAAATCTGTTAAGCTCCCCTCATAATTGATGACATCATACGGCGGTTTGCAGCAGTGCCAGTGGAAACATGTCTGGTCTTAAACGTTGTCATTATAGTGGGGATATTATAAGACTTTCAGAGTTCTTCTTCTCCTTCGAGCTCTCTCAAAATAAATTTGATATATAAGACCTCAAAGAAGAACCCGGCATTGCTGTTTCAGCATGTTTAAAAAAAACATTACATTGTAATGCTTAAAAAAACATTTTGGGAAAATTATGTTTGTTGAGCACCATGGCTTTATTTGGCCATATGCTATAACTGTAATTTATCTCTGTCTGTTCTGCCTTTGTATGGGGTCATGGGGGAAAAGTCACATGCTTTGGTCCTACTTGACATTGAGAGTCCTTGAGTAGAGAACATCTGTTATTTGGCTGTATTTCTCTCTGTAGACTTGAAAGACCAATTGCTAGGTGGATGTTTGGTGGTTGTTTACTAGCCCAAGTCAAAGACTTTCTATGATAATCTGCTCCCTAGATACAGCTTGGGATATATAATATTTTTCACCCGTTTTATCATCCACAAGGCAAAATCATCAGTCTGATTGCTTTGCATCTAGGTATTATTTTTGACCATATGGACAAGTTCACATGGTCATGTTTATGTTTTATTTTTTTCATTTTTTTCAAAATGCCTACCCCTAGGCTAATTATTTAAGCATTCCTTTGGGGAACATTAAGATTATCCTTAAATATTCCATGAAATCTAATCCTTATTCCTTAACCACATAATGATAGATTTCAGCAGTCTGAACCACAGTTATCTGAATCATGAAGACGTTAATACATTACTTCTTCCCATGCCAGTTTTAACTATTATTTTTATGTAGTAATCATTAAAGTGGCCAACCCATAATACCTATTTATGTATGGTAAGTACAGATGGATTATTTTTTATTTTATGATTTATTTTCATTTGCAACTGTCATATTTTTGTATATACGTTTTTAGATGGTGGCATGCACTAATGGTCTCACATATATATTTTATTTATCAATTAATTACAAAAACATGGAATAATCCCACCACTTTTAATGCAGTCAATCAACTATTGCAAAGGCTCTTATGTTTACTTCCTTGAATCTATGAGATTAAACACAAGTAATTCAATGACACCATGTGCCATGAAGTGCAAATACTGTAAATGAGAATTACATAACAATGGCATCTGATCTTCTTAAATCCATAGACCCCGCTTCAGATGTAATTCAGTTTGGTCAGGTCACGTGAAACAGCTTTTCCAAGTCCTGTGCTTAAGTAATTTTCCTCTCGTGCCAGTCGGAGACCTGACTGATCTCTCTCATCTGATCCATGATTTAAGCTCAATAAAATGATGCCCTTTAGCTGCTTTAATTGCATTGCTGTAAGTAAAGGTATTTTGTTGTCAGTGAACGCCTATGGCACACATTAACTCATGGAGGTAGTCATATTTAGTCTCACGCATGTGTGATGATTGGACATGTCCGAGAATTTGAATGCTAGCTTTCTCCCTCTGCTTGTCAAACAATGGGAATGCATTAGCATACCGTTTTAACCTCCCCACCTTTTCTTTTCTTCAAGCCCTTTTAACTCAGTCCCATAGCCCCCAAGCATTAGTACTACATTTAGCAAGACTTTGAGGCTTTTTTTAAAAGCCTGAAAAAGATCCTGTTGATACAGGACATGATGCTGTGTGGCACATACGGAAAAGAGATGACTCAAAGGTAAACTTCTATAGCAGTAAACAGGACACTACAACAAACAGATTTTTTGAGTCCCCATGTCTTCCAAAAACAAAAGAGATGGTGTTTTTATGAGTCTCCAAAAGAGGAAAGAAATATTGAGAGATTGATTGGTGGTCAGAAAAGAGAAAGATCTGTAATCTTGTGTCAATTCCTTAGTATTTATTAGAAATACCTTTCTTTAATTTAAAGTCAGAGTATATTGCTTTATACTATAACTGTACATTACATAGTTACATACATTACTAACTAGACTGTGGAGGTCCATTATCGCTGTCTGTGAAAAGGCCCATTGAACTGAATGGTAACCAGGTATTGTCAAGTTCCAAAAATGACAAAAAAACACCACAATAATGGAAGTGAAGTCAGAAAAACTTGTGCACTATATTCCATGTTGTAATTAAACTGAAATCAATTTAGTTATTTGATAAGTAGCAATATAAACTTTCTTATAAATTTCCCCTTTCCCCTGCATTCAACAAAAGAAAGTAAATCAAATGGGTTTAAATAGCTTTGAAACATCATGATTGTGCATAAATGATGATTATTTTCTTTTACGGGTGAACTATCCCTTTAATAAATGCCTCCACTTGAAGCCTTGAATGTGTCTGGCCTCATTATAATCCACGTCTCCTTTCCAGTGTATCGTGTGTCTATGATCATCTTCATACCATGTGTTTTGGAAAGAGTGGATGTATATTGTGCGTGTGCCTGCACACGCTGCCTACGGGACCCAGTGCTGTTGCACATGTCAGGTCATCATTAATAGTTAATGAGGATTGATATCCCTGAGCTCTGACCTTGGGGCTTGGGTTTCCTGGTGGAAGCCGCTCCCATTGATCCTTTGGTTCTCATGTGCTGTTGGACAAACTACTCTCTCAACACTCCATTGGTCGTCTGAATGGCCGCGCTGTGGAGATTTATGCCTGTCAGAGTGAACGTGAGGGCCATCAGAACCTGGCACAACATACTCGCTAAAAGCTTATTCACACCAAGAGCGATGAATATAAAGATAACTCTAAGTAAAATTGTGTTATTCTGCTTATTATAAGCAATTCTACCATTTGTAGCTTTAAAGGTTTAAGCTATTTAAAGTCAGGTGTATGCTGACTGGTGATCAATGTTTTTTTATCAGTTATTAGTTGAAAAAAAGTTCTGAAAGTAATTGCAACAATATGAATCCTCTGCATCATTGGTATTACTATAGTTGTGATATTTAACTTTATATTTATAGTTTTCGTTACCGTCCTTGGTGCTAACAGCTTTTAAGATGTTTGGGTCCACAACAGAAGGAAATGACTAGTGGTCTTAGCAGCCAGACTTGTGTCTTCCTGTTTTTACATGATCTCCATTTCTGCATTCTTGGCCTTCCGATTGAAAACATGGAAGCTGGTGGCTTTGTTTAAAGCATGCCACACAATTAGACAAAAGCATAGCTAGACCACCCTTTCATGGCAGCTGTTTTCAACATCAGTGAATTTGAACTTTAGAGGCATAGAATCTCCCAAAAAGTCATTATTTATTTTCATTATTGTTCCAGTGTTATTTTGGACCCCATTGACTGCAACTATACGAACAAACCCTTGGTTGTCCACAATAAAAGTAATGTCGAGTTTGCTATTATGTTTTAGATTGTGATCAGACTCTTGATTTCATTTCATTACCTTGGAGCCAGTAAGCAATCACCCAGAGCACCCTAGAAACTACTTAGCAATGTCCTGGCATCCACTCTTGTGGTGACGAGTGCACAAGCAAAGGCCCCTTCATAACACTGACATGAGAAACAAGCATCTCTTTTTACACAGAGACAAGTACAGGGTATGCTGCTGCCAAAGGGCTTTACTTTGGTTTGCAGCATGTGCTGTTGGCATGAATAGTGTTCTGTGCTGCCCATGTGCCCACAATGTGCGTTTAAACCCATTGGGAGGGAGCTTTTTTCCAGTCAAACGCACCACTGTATGTCCATAAAATGAAAGCGTAAAGAGATGGAATGGCTGCGGTGCTTTAATGATGATGAAGGCAAGACCATAATGGGCTGTGGCTGAGTTTGTTGATTGCTATTGGATCAATTGAAATTGCTCACTGATATTCTCTCTGTATCATCTTGTTCTGTCCTCAGCTCTTTTTAGAAGCACGTAATGTTGCCTGCTCCATATACATACATATTTAATTTCTGTGCCAGCCGCAATAGGAAGGAAATGTCTGTCTTCCTAGGTCATATCTGGCCTTTTTATGGCTGCTCTTGATTGGTTTGCTGTGTTCAGTGTCTCATACAGTCTGTCTGTCTATCTTTTAG
Source organism: Puntigrus tetrazona (assembly GCF_018831695.1). Taxonomy (NCBI): domain Eukaryota; kingdom Metazoa; phylum Chordata; class Actinopteri; order Cypriniformes; family Cyprinidae; genus Puntigrus; species Puntigrus tetrazona. Next base: position 8,382,108 of record NC_056707.1, read on the forward strand.
GCAGCTCGTGTTTGGGTGCGGGATAAGGAGCAGCTCCTGCCCTCCACCGTCAGCTGCTGTGATGACCGGACCCTCATCCTCACCACAGACTATGGAGAGGTAAGAAGGCAGCATATTTCATCCATTATATTTTCACTTACCGTTTTTGGGGGAACTACCTCTTTAATATCCAAATACCATCTTTATTTATGACTAAACATTCTTTTGCCATGGTTTTTGGCATTATTGTCTCAATGAATTGGACTGACCTTCTGACTGAGAGAGATAAACATAACGGTGAAGGTATAGTATGCTTTGAATGATCTGCTACAGAAGGACCTTTGATATGAATAGCAGGAATGTCCATAAGAGAGCCAAGTTAAGCCAGTGTGTTTAATCAGTGTGGCCCTCTGTTAAAGCTTTGTGTCTGGAGGAAATCCTGCTCTCATAGCACAATGAGAATGCAGGTCAGAATATATTTATCAGATGTGTGTCAACATGTAGCCTGTATGCTTTGTTCTGGTGCTTCAGAATGTATGAATGCGATATACCGTTTAGCTCATATGTTTAAAGATTCTTTGCAGACTTCATATAATCTCCATCTATGTCTGGTTCTCTCTCTATACATTTGACTCTTTATGCACTTAAAAGGTCAGCGGACCGTCTTTTTTTTAAAGAAATAAATATTTCTATTAATCAAGGATGTATTAAATTGATCAATAGCAAATGTAGATAATAATAATTTATAAAAGATTTAAATTTCAAGTGAATGCTGTTCTTTTGAACTACTCATTCTTTTAAACTATTCATTAAAGTATCATGAGGAAAAAAATGTATCACGATTTCCCAAAAAAATAGTACACAGCATAAAAATCGTTTTCAAATAATTTCTGAAGGATCAAGTGACATTGAAACCTGGAAGTAATGGCCATCACAGTAATACAATTTCAAAATGCATAAAAAAGCAGTTATTTTACATTTTAGTAATATTTCCCAATATCACATTTTATTTTGAATTTCTGCTTTGTGAGCATAAGATATTGCTTTCAAATCTCTTCCATTATTTCTTCCTCTGTGTTTAAGCTGTCTTTAGTCTTGTCTATATGCCAAATTGTAAATAAAATTAGGTTCTTTGTAACATATTGACAAAATATATGGCCCATCTTGCTACTGGAAGCCTATCGTGAAGACCACACCAACTACAGCTGGTCATAAAAAAATTATATCTCTCATTTCCAAGTGTTAACACCCCAAACTGCAGGTTAGACTATTACGGGGCTCCTGACACACAGTGCAGCACCTGGCTCATAAAACTGCATAGTAAAGTGTAAGTGCATGGGACCCCATCAGATGTTTTATTTAACAAGCTTACTGTGGCACCCATGGTAAAGCAGGGGTCAGCAGAGATCAGGAGGTGTGTGTGTGTGTGTGTGTGTGTGAGTAGAGTTCAGTGAGGCGTGGAGAGACTGACACTCCGACAACACACTGCTCATGTCTGGGGTGAAGGTTGAGCTTAGGCTCCAGAAGAACAACTTCCTCTGGCCAGAGCCATAGAGTCTATCTGTCCATCTATTGTCTTATCTATCATCCAGTCAAACATTCATTCTATAGTTGTATCTATCGTTCTATCCTTTTATCTGTTGTTTGTTTGTTTTTGTGTTCTTACGCTATTGTTCTGTTGTTTGTTCCATCATTTGATCCATCAACCCTATCTATCGCTGTATCTATCATCCTGTCACTGTATCTAGCTGGTTTGGTATTTGTCTGTGTTTTTATCTAAAGCAGAATAATGACTGATGTATTAATACTGTACAATAACACTGTTTTTGTAATAATTCTATACTTAAAACGGTTTTAACACAGTTAGCAGTGTATTATAGACTCTCGGCTCTCACTAAGTCTGTAGTTAGTGTTTTGTAAAGCAAACCCTGTGTTTTTCTGGGATTGCTTTGTGCAGGGTGTGACTCAGCGCTGGTACAGCGGATGGGTTGAGAGAAGACTGCTTCCTGTGAAGAGTATAGCCATTTCAGCTGGGCTCCATGTGTCTGCTCACTTACTGGGCCGTCTCTGTCCTCCAGACCCCACCCACATCATGCATATTCATATAGACCATGCTCAATAATACAGCAGGGTGTGGTCTTTTAAACACAAAGCCTCATGCAGCTCTTTGCACGGAAGAGCAGAGATACACATATGCCAGTTACTCTTTTAATAATAAACCTTAAATCTCTTACCAACTTTTCATTATATACACAAAAGGCAGGCTGAGTTAGATTAGAATTGATTCATTTTGTTTAGTTAGAGTTTTACTGCTTGAGATATAAAGCCAACCATATTGCCTCGATGTGATGTCTCAAAAAAGTATTTGATAAATATGCAAACGCATTCCTTCTAAAATAATCTGTAGATTATATTTATTCATTCTGTTTTTACTTTTTTTATGTGCTCAGTCACAGTGGTGCTCTGCCCTCGGTGAAAAGGCCACATTAGGAAAACATTGATTGTGTTCTTAATAACTCCAGATCAATGGATTTAGCAGATGGCTTCACATGCACGTGCACGTTTAGGGGAGTACGTTGGTGCTCACGCACGTGCATCGATGTTGGATGTGTAGTTAGTGTTTGGAAGACCATGAAAGCATTTATTGAACGCTTGAAGTGTACAACACTTGCAGGAAGGAATATGTCATTTCTCATTCAAGTCATGCAAAATGAAATGGAGATTCACTAATTCCTAATGCATAATCGGTGAGGAAGTCTTGCTGCTGAGGAAGAGAGATAAACCTGTACGGACAATGGAAACAGTTCCGCTAAACCACTGGAAATTTAGTGACTTACCAGTGAACGCATAGCGAAACACAAATAATAACTCCAGGAAATTCCATTTATTTATCTAGTACAGTGCATCATTTTTCAAGCCGACTTGCAGTGGTTGTTTTTTTCCCTCATGTTTTATTGATGACCTCATCATCAAGATTCCCAATACTCCCAGGGCTGGTCTATTGCTTAGCAACCAGAGGTGATGTTCCCGTTTCCTGGCACACTGTCAACAACGACACCCATTGTCCTGTCTGAATGCCTGTAATGTGCTAATGGCATTATGACAAGCTGACTCCCTGCCATGTGTCAATTTGCTGAGCACAGCAGGCTGCTATAACCTGGGGCGAGTAGATGATCTTAGACGTTAAGTGCACTCTACCTGAAATATTCTCACAAATATGACGACGATTCGGCTGTGTGATTTTTGTAACATGTGGTCTGTTATTGTCGCTTAAGAACAAGCTCGGAAACAAATGAGAGCATTGGTATTTCTTGTGTTATAGCTTCTGTTATGATTAAATGTTGACCTGTGCTGTAGGCCGTTTTCCCTGTTCACTGTTTACTTTATAGCTGCCATGCTGCTCAGTCAGATGCCATGTCCCTCGTGTTGTGTTCATACGATGTATTGCCTAACATCAATGAGATGTCACAGATGCAGAGGATAATGAGATGACGTGTTCAAAAACATGTTTTTGAAAACAGCCTCTTCTGCTCACCAAGTCTGCATTTATTTGATTAAAAAACAGCAAAATCAGTAATTTTTAAGTGGTTAATTAATTAATAATAAGTATAATTTCAGTGTATTTTAACATTTATTTTATTCCCAAACTGAATTTTCAGCACTATCACTTAAGAGAAGTAAAAATGTGGATTCGGTTTAAACAGATTTGTGTTGTTTAATATTATTGTGGTAACCCTGATACATCTTCTTTTCCTCCGGGTTCTTTGATCAGTAGAAGGAAACAGCATATAACTGAAATAGAAATCATCTGTAACATTATAAATGTGTTGTATGGCTGTGACGTTTGCTTAGTTTAATGCATCTTTATTTACTAAAATAAAAATGTTTTGATTTGTTAATTATTTTAGTTAAGTTATTAACCCCAAACCTTCAAATGGTGCTTTACATATTAGAATATAAAAACTAATTAAATGTAAAAAAATAGTAAAGAAATAACATTTTAATAAAATTTAAAAACAGTGTTTTGGAGTCCAAAAAAAAATTCTCTAAAAAATGTTTTGTTTATTTTTTTTTTGTAAATCTTCCCTTTGTTTATTTTGATTAATATGTCTTTAGTTTTCTTAGGTGGACTAACTGTTTAGGAGACCCTTTATTTAGGGCTGTTGACTGAATTCATTTTAAACGCCCCATATTCCTGAGTCAAGCACACCCGCCGGTAATGACAGCCCTGCCGCTCACCTTCTCCTGTGAATGTTTGGTTATTGTCATGTTTCCGCCTCTGCTTTTTTGTATGTACCGAGTGTTATTCCAACCTCCAGGCTGTTTGTTTGGCCTTTGCGGTGGGAGCGAGCGTCTCTCAAACAGGAATTTGGGGAATTCGTCTCTAGCAGGAATGGTTTATTACTTAAACATCCTTGACCTCTGTGCTGGATGTTTGCTAGTGGATCATATGGCTCGAACTCTTGTATTTTGTGTGTGAACTTTGACCCGGAGCGTGTCTGATGGCCCGCTGTGTTGAGAAATTACCCATAGACAGCAGATTCCTGGTCTTGAGGCATATTGCAGAGATAACTTTCAGAACGATTCACATGGCTATGAGCTGCTCGACTTTTGAGACAATGACTATATTATACTTGAATGAATCATTATAATAGTGCTTCCTAGAATGAACTAGTGATGAAACCTGTTCACATGTTCACAATCTTATTTGGTAAACAAAGCCTCAGGTGTTACGACACATTGATTTTGTGTGTCTTATCTCCGTACAGATCACATTAGCTTAGATGAGGGCGGGTATTCTGTCAAAGTGCTGTTTCCTTCCTGTCATGTCTGATCAATTAAGATCTGTCTGGAGACAGGCCTGATGAGCCACTATGATAAGATCGTTCTATAACGTCATTCAATCTTAGAGACACTTTTGTGCTAATGGATTTATCATCTTTCCCAGTTACAAGTAAAAACATCCAATGCATTTAACACAAATTTAACATATATATATATATATATATATATATATATATATATATATATATATATATTCTGTCTTTAAAAATAATGATTTTATTTTTAAATTTTTTTTTTCATTTTATTGTAATATTTCATTTTTGTAGTATTTAATGTTTATCTTTACTTTTATATCATCTGTTATATTATTACATTTCTGTTTCGAAATGTATATAGCTTTTGGTTTTAGTTATTTTAATTTCATTTAGTTGCTGAGGTAAACATTTTTAAAAAACTAATGTTTTTGGTTAATGGTCTGATATTTATATTTTATTTTATTTCTGCTTTATTTCAATTACCTTTTTTTAAAAAGTTTTTTTTTTTTTTTTTTTTACTGTTCTTTTGTTTAGTTGACAGTCTCCACACTGAGCAGAAATGCTCGAAAATTTGTATCTGCTTCTATTCTGATACCAATATCAACAATTACTTACTAGATTTATAGCCCAAATATTTGTGTATAACCTTAAGGCAAACCTCAGTGTGTGGGTTGCTTATAAATCTGTGAAAAATGATGACACAAAGATAATGTCTGTATGATTCATCAAATAAATGAAAATCTGCTCAGTGTCAGTTAGATAAAAGAGAGCCATTTCAATGGCGGTGTGTAACAGAGACGCCAGCCTTGTGATCTCACGTTAAGTAGCGTGTCCAGGGATTTCTGAGGACAGTTCGTGGAAGAAGCGCTCAGGACAGTGAAAGTGAGAGGATGTCATGGGGGGTATGGTTTCAGGAATGTGAAACAACTTGGCAGAAAGATAGAGCAGGTCCGGACGCATTAGTAAAACAAGCTACGAGCCCACACATACACTGCTGTAAATGAGCCCTGCCTGAGCGCACTGTTGCTTCATAGCAGCATAAATCACAGCTAATTTCTTCACACTTCGGACTCCTGATGTGCCGTTTGGGAATGCATGTTTACTTATGTCAGTCGTGCGGTCACTGAACTGAACTCTTTTTGGTTAACCTGAAAGCACTTAAAAGTAATGTTCACTGTTGTTCCTGCGGTGACGGCGTGCATTGATGGTCACAATTAATGTGGGATTTTGTGTGTTGAAGGTGATAACTCTGGATCAGGGAGAGGTGAACAGGCTCAAGGTTTTCCCCATGCATCCCACCAGCATCAGTGGAGTGGAGGACATGTCCACTCTGGCCGAGTTGCACGAGGCCGCCATCATGCACAACCTCTTCCTGCGATACCAGAAGGACCTCATTTATGTAAGTTTTATTAAAAAAACTAAAACAGCCAAACAAAAACAAAATAGGTATGCATAGACCTCTCTTGTTTATACATCTAGCTGGTTAGAAACACCGGGACTTAATTCATACTGTAACCCTAAAAATGCATTTTTTACAAATGAGTACTGTCCCCAAAAAGAGGGTTTATCAGAATTAGGTCACTTATGGGTACAAATGTGCCTTAAGAATATGGTTAATTAGGTCCACAGACTCAAACACTAATTCTCTTCATTGCATTCAAATAGGAATTTGGAATTTGCTGTGTTTTCTTGTAAACAATGGAACGGTCTGTGCTTTGAGAGAGGTACTGTGCCTCAAAAGGACTTTGTTCTATGAACCCTAATGATGTTTAATCTGAGCTTAATGCTCTGCAGAATTTCATAACTGAAGCAAATATCGATGGATATCCATTGTGTTTTTCTTTCCAAATAACTGCTAGTGGTATTTTTATAGAATTGGCTTTACCAAAGTTTTGTAAAAAATACATTCTTCTAATGTGTATTTCATCTGATGATAATTTTATCTGTATGAAATTAATTAGAATTCATGCTTTATGTATTTCATTCTGTATGTACATCTAAATACGCAAACATACTGTATATATTTTGAAAATACTTAGATGTATAAATTAATATATTTATATAATATATTTTAATGTAAATATATATATATATATATATATATATATATATATATATATATATATATATATATATATAAATAAATCTTAAATATATACATGCATGTGTTTGTATTTATATATACATAATTAATATACACACAGTACACACCTGTATATTATGTAAACAACTTTAATTTTGAATGCAATTAATCACATTTAATCATTCGACAGCACTAATTTTAACATGTATTGGAATTATCATATAATGTTAAACATGTATTGGTTGCTAAAAACATTTTTGATTAGGCAATATTATTTAACAGTTAATCATGCAGTTGTCAGTGAATTTGTAGAACTTATTTGAATTCTATAGAAATTTGTAGAATCCATCTGATGCTAGATATATCTTTGAGAATACATATTATTACCATAGATATAATTACATTCATCAGCACTTGGTAATTTTTTAACCATATATGATATAAAACGAAAAACTTGTTATTTTTTCCAAGGCTGAACGCTCCATGTTAAACATCAAACAGTGTAAGATCCAGCTTGCATGTTCTCGTTGTGATTCAATCTACCTTGCAGACCAACATTGGCTCCATCCTGGCGGCTGTGAACCCTTATAAGCAGATCTCGGGTCTGTATGACACCGAGGCAGTGGATGTGTACAGCAGACATCACTTGGGTGAACTACCTCCACACATCTTTGCTGTGGCCAATGAGTGTTACCGCTGTCTGTGGAAGAGACATGACAGTCAATGTGTGCTCATCAGGTAACTTCCTGCTAGTTTTCATTGCTCCTTTTGAGAAATAGAATGAATTTGTCATTTTAGCAGACAGTTAATCAGATCCTCTTCATATGAAGCGCACCAGACCGCTGCTGCTGCTTTTCAAATGCACACAAGATGACTGATGTCATGGGTCTTTTGGTCATCTGTTATTCCATCGCACTGTAATCCAATCAGAGTGGGACCGCCGAATCTAGAAATGGATTACATTTGATTTATACTGCAAGGTTTATTGCATAACTCATCTTGGCATGGAGGTCAGAGGTCAGTTTTATTTGCTTGGAATCAGAAGACCTCTGAAGCGAGCGCTTGAAATGATTGTGGGTTTGTTCCAATTGCCTAATAGTGCATGTGCTTGTATCTGGCCATATTAATGAAAAACTGAGTTAACAGTATTGTGAGAGATTGCACAGCCGCGAGGGAGCTGCGCTTAGACAAGTGTATGTAAATATATCATTTCACAGGAAGTGACCCACGAGTCACTTTGCATTTCCTCAGTAATTCACAAAGTTTGGCAAAAAAATGTAGTGAGGGAATTCACCATCATTCACCATTCAAGAGCAGATATTACTAAATTTAGAGTTTAGGGCTGCAGGGATACGTGACAGTAAAGACATTTATTGTTAGAAAACATTTATATTTGAAATAAATTTGAACATTTTCTATAAAAATCACTCCGCTCAGCTGTTTTCAACAATGATAATAATGAATGTTTCTTGAGCAGCCAATCAGCATATTAGACTGATCTTTTAAGGATCGTGTGACGCTGAAGACTTAAGTAATGAAGTAATGATGCTGTAAAATCTGCATTAGCATTGCAGAAATAAATATATACTCAATTTTAATGACTGTTTTCACTGCAGCCTTGGTGAGCATAATAGTGTTCTTTCAAACTAAATAAGTTTTATATCTATGCTTCATGTGTATGTATTCTCAGCGGAGAGAGTGGTGCTGGGAAGACAGAGAGCACCAAACTGCTGCTGAAGTTCCTGTCCGTCATGAGTCAGAACTCCACAGGCTCTCCGCTCTCAGAGAGGACCACCAGAGTAGAGCAGGCCATCGTCCAGAGCAGGTCATCCATGCCCTATCACACCTGCTGTGCTCTACAGATGCTGTTGTATCTCTTTCCGTTTTAACACCCGCTCTCGCTCTGTCACTCCAGTCCAATAATGGAGGCGTTTGGAAATGCGAAAACCGTTTACAACAACAACTCCAGTCGCTTTGGCAAATTCATTCAGCTTCACTTCTCTCAGAGTGGAAATATCCAGGGTGGCTGCATTATTGATTATTTACTTGAAAAGGTATATTTTATCAGTTCTCGTTTTCAGCATTTTGGGGTGTGTTCGACGCTTTGTGTTTTAAAAATGCCATTACATTTCAGAATCGAGTTGTGCGCCAGAATCCAGGAGAGAGGAACTACCATATTTTCTATGCATTGTTGTCAGGGGCTAAGTATGAGCACAGAGGTGAGATTTATGCGTCATTTCATTATGTTTTAGAGGCACAGGCGTTACGCACTTCACCTTTACATAAGCTGAATCTTTGTTGTTCTCTTTGGCCACTGAATGGCGGTTTATATTAATCATTAATCAAGTTCTCACCATCAGAAATGTACATGCTGGCTGATTCCCCCGAGGCGTATCATTACCTCAACCAGTCCGGCTGTGTGAAAGACAGAAGCCTGGATGACAAGCACCTCTATGACAGCGTGATGGTGAGTCAACACAACAGTTGCCTTTCTCTAAGAAAAACACACGTTTGGTCTCTTTAAAGGTATAGTTCACCCAAAAAATAGTTCTCCCCCAAGGTGTATGTGTATTTGTTTTCTTTCAGAAGAACACAGTTGGAACTCCAAGTTTGGTAATGCTGGATAGTGGCCATTATTTTTTAGCTCTGTAAATCGGATATATGACTAAGCGCAGAGTTCCTGTTTCTGTAAGAACAGGTTAGTTTTACATCGCAGTATTTGAAGATATATCCAATTAATGGAGCTTTAAAATAATGGCCTCTATCCAGCATTACTAAGCTTAGAAGCACCAGGATACATTTTTAAAACGCTCCAACTGTGTTCGTCTGAAAGAAGAAGGTCATATACACCTAGGATGAGTAGTTTGTGGTGTAACTTTTCTTTTTTGGGTGAACTATTCCTTTAATGCCATGCATTTGGGCTTTAACAAATGTCCACTAGAGGGCATCACATCATCTCTTATCTGTAACTTGTTCAGAAGGAATTCGGTAGTAATAACCAAACTTTTTAAATTCACATTTATTGGTCAGGTAAAACTAACTTCTGTGTTCATAGTAAGCATAATGTATTGTTATTCCTCTCTCTTCCCTTAAGAATTCAATATCAACTATATCTGTCAAATAAAATATTCGAATAAAATCTTCTTCTGTTTAATGGCTGTAGGAAGCACTGAAAGTGATGGAATTCACCGAGGAAGAGATCCGTGATGTCTTCAAGCTGCTCTCCGGGGTCCTACAGATCGGCAACATCGAGTTCATGACTGCAGGGGGTGCTCAGATCACCACTAAAGGAGGTTTGAGACAAATCAGCATTCGCCCGAAGCATAGCTAGCGTGTTGTACATGCTTTTTAATAGTTATGTTAGTGCAAGGGTCTATTAAATACCGCCTGTAGTCCTGGCACAGAATATTAGCCTATATTTTATCTGTCAGGAGCTAAGAGTAAAGGGCTTCACTGAGCAGTGCGTGCAGAGGCATGCTACAACATGTCAGAATTCACTCTGATAACTGCACTTTATATGGGTTACAACTCAGTAAGCCATCTTAATTCCAAAGGACTGTTCATTCATGAATAAATAATTCTGTCATCAAGTACTCAACTCTACTGGTTGCATATTTCCATGCATTCACAATAAATGGAGACCAAAAGGTATTATTGCAATTTAAAAAGGTGTTTTATTACTATTTCAGTATATTTGATATTTTTATGTATTCCTGTGATGGCTAGCTGAATTTTACTCCAGTTTTCAGTGTTATATGATCGTTCAGAAATTGTATCATTCTAATTGTGGATGTTTTTTGTTATCATTGATTTTAAAACAGATGTGATGCTTAGTATTTTTATGGAAACCTTGATACATTTCTTTCAGCATTAGCATATCGGATTAATAGAAAGTTAAAATAAATGTCTTTACTGTTACTTTTTATTAGTTTAATGGGTCATTGCTTAATAAAAGCAAATATATATACATATTTTATTTTTCTGACGCCAATTTTTTTGGAATTGTCGTAGGTTTAATTACAGTTCTGTATCTTATGAATGTGGTGCATCCTGAAATGCGCAACTGGGTCATGATTTAATCCAGTTATCTCCAAAAATATTCTAAAGACATAAATGTAACTGGTCAGTTTGCACTATAGTTGAATAATAGAGCAGCCATTCATTTTAATATATGAACTTTTCATAAGAAATTAATGTGCATTTATTACACAGTTGTAGACTTTTGGTATGTGTAACATGTTTGCGTATCATTTGCTAGAAAATGTACTTTAAAATATATATAATATCCACTGTAAATCATCATTAACTCTGTATGCCAGATTGTGAAGGCTTATACGTTGTGTTTATCTGAATGACAGTGGTCAGTGTGGTCAGTGATCTGCTGGGACTCGACTCCTTTCAGCTGTCGGAGGTTCTGACTCAGCGCTCCATGATCCTGAGAGGAGAAGAGATCTGCTCCCCTCTCACTGTAGAACAGGTAAGAAACCAGGACATCCATGCTTTTTTGGGATGTTATATAGTTTGCTGGCATGTCTGTCTAGGAATAAGATGCATCTATTTATTTGCCTATTTAAATTAGTTTAAATTACATTTAGGCATAAGTTTGGCCAGCGCCTTCAGAAAGTGTTTTTTGGTTTGTTTGCTTTAGCTGTCACGTTGTTTCATGTCGTGGCATGTCTGTGCTGTGCCCTCACTGTGTCCAGACACATGTTTCCCTGCATCCCCAGACTCACCCCAGATTTACTGACACGCTGTCATTAAAGACATGCTCACACCCATACTCCTGTGTAAAAAGCGTCTTTGCGTGACTTGGTACCATTTCCTGTTTTTTTGTCCCCTCGGATTCCTGCTATAATAAACTCCGCGATAAAGATCTCATGAGAAGAAGAAACACAATAGAGGCCGAGTGTGGAGACAGCGGTTAGCAGCCGCCTAATGGGGGCAGTCTATTACACAAATATGCACGGTAAACACAAGAAACGGTCAATGTAGCACTAGTGCAGAGCTTTCGAAATGTAATTCCTCTTTTCCGCAGAGGAACCAAAATCAAAGGCTTGATTTTTTTAAACCGAAAACTGGTTTATGAAAGAGAGCGAGACCGTCGAGGGGAAGGGGTGGGGGGAAAGAGTGTATGCATGAGAATAAAGAGACCCCAACCCACATTATTCCATAAATCTCATCTAGCGTGTAGAACGGACCTTGGCCTTTGTGACCGACTCGGTAGAAACACACAAGCAATCTTTTCACTGACAAAGACAATAGCCACTAACTCCAGTCCCGTGTCAGCGGTCATAAAGCAGTGCCACGTCTTAATGGAGGCCCTTATTCCTCCTCCTCTTTTCCTCATAATGCATTAACACAGTGGTCAGGACCTCAACAGCTGCCATTGGCCGTATCCTGCACAAACAGCCATTATTTCAGGTCTTTCTGATGGAGCCAGCACACTGCTCAGAATCAGGCAGAAGTGTCTCTGACTGATGAATTATAGTGTTGCTGAAACAATAGACGGGAGTTTGGCGTTCTTAGGAATAGCAGAGTCTAATTTGCGGGTATTAACTTTCTCTCCATATGTAATCCAGTAATAGCAGCTCAGGGTTATTGCTGGGTTTATGAGTTGAACTGAAACTCCAGAAGCAGAGAGCTTCCACACTTTTCATCACTTTTGCAAAATGAATTGTTCGGCCAGTTTTAGTGGATGTATTATATAAAGTCATTTCTCACAGTCTGTATGTGGAGTTGCACCAGTGTAGTTTATCACATTTAATATGAACAATTACACTACTCTTTTTTATTTTTAATTGTGAGCATATTTAAAACAGAGCGTAATTAAAAACGTACTTCTTCTTTGGGAATGGGTGGTTTAATTGTGACTTAAGCATCCAAATATGTATTGGGGTCACTGTATTGTATTCAATCTCAGCTATAAATCTGGAAAGACATCCATTGTTTTCAAACTTCGCACTCAAGGCGCATTTGAAGACATGCACAATTACAGAGAGTAACAACCCTGCAGATTCAGCCCATAATTTGAACTTTACTGGGGTTTTTCGCGATGTTGAAATTCAAACATATTAGTGTTTTGTAATAATCTCTAGAGAAGTTGCTTGTTGACATTGTGGTTTTAAATTGCGCTGTTGGAGGCTAACTAAAGGAAAATATCTCTAGATTAACATTTGTCTCTGCCCTGCTTTCCAAAGGCAATTGATTCCCGGGACTCTGTGGCCATGGCATTGTATTCCCAGTGTTTTTCTTGGATCATTGCCAGAATTAACCAGAAAATTAAAGGAAAGGACAACTTCAAGTCCATTGGAATTTTGGATATCTTTGGCTTTGAAAACTTCGAGGTGAGAGTTTGTTGAGTACAAAGTGGTGAAACGTTCCAGCCAGACTGTCTGTCGATGGCATGTTGTCATGTTTTTACGACTTTTTTCCCCCTCCAGGTGAACCGGTTCGAGCAGTTCAACATTAACTATGCCAACGAGAAGCTGCAGGAGTACTTCAACAAGCACATCTTCTCCCTGGAGCAGCTTGAATATAACAGGTGAGTAATCTCTCAGGTTAGCACCAGAGATCTGTCAACAAAAGATTTTTATCTAATTTCGCACTCAAAAGCTAGATTTGTCGTACGCTGTCTTTGATACGCCACATTGCTGTGTAGGTTAGGTTCAAACCATATGCACAAAAGTAGACTGGTCTATGGCATAGTAAACAGTCCATCAGCTTACTTTTTACTGTCTCACAAACTTCTTCGCATACTATAGGCCTATATTTTGGAAGTTGGGCATTGTTTGTTTTCCTGCATATATAACAGATAACAGACATTCAGACATTGAGTTCAAGAATTCAGCAGATATGTTTTATGATTGGCTACATTGCTCAATGCTGCAAATATGTTTAGCTAGTATCAGATGATTCCCAGGGGCCCTAAGCTGACGCTTACCTGCTAATAACACATTTTGAAAACTGAGGGCTTTTGCTGACACACAGTAATGCAAGAATAAAGGTCACACTGAGTCTGAAAATTTAGCCTGATATTTTTGATATTTCAGTCACGTTTACACACCGCCTTCAAAATTGTCTCCATCATAAACTTTCGTCCATTGGATCGGGTTAATTTTATTCATTTTTCGCATCCATAGCAAGCATTTTGAGAGGCATTTTTGACAGTTCAGAGCCACTGTACGAGCAAACACCAGTTGTCATCCACTTAGTCTTACAGCACAAACCACCACAAAGGTCCTTGCACACTGATTTCACAAATTGGTCGTCATCTTTTAAATATTTGCGAATCTTTTCACAGCGGATTTACAGAAGCTAAATCTAGTACTTAAAGTCAAAGATAGTTTGATCCCAGAGTAACTAGGTTGACATGCTTTCTTTGCTTTTAATGTTATGCCGTTTACTACTTCCTGATTGATTCCACACACCACCAACATGAATAATGTCCTGTTTAATATCAAATGCAATGGACGCATCCTAAAGTCTTACATGCGTCCATTTTGCTCTTCCGTGTCAAGACACCTGCCTACAACACTAGCAAGGTTACCTATATACACTATAGCCTCTTTAACGTTCACAGCGCCACTCGATGGTCAAAATAAAAATAACATCACCTTATTAAACATTTTGGCTCCTACAGGATGAATTAAAACGCAACGGACTGCAGTGTGCAAGGTTTCTGTACGGGATACATTTTTAGGATAACAAACACGGAAACATGTTTGCAATGCCCCAAGTGTATACGACTGGACCGCGCAACTGCCATGTGTTGTCCGAGCATTTGTGTGCGTGCGCCTCCCTGCGTACGTTATGTCCTCAGAGTTACATCATCATCAGGAGATGAAACCCAAAGCGTCTGATACAGGCTCGTCTGTAGACACATAGCTTCACACTATCAGGTGTCGCAGAGCGCTCAGGTCACAGAGGGGTGAAATAGCACAGAAGAGTGGAGGTGCGACATGATCATGATATACAGGACGTGGACCATCCTGTGATCTCTTTTAGGGCTGAGTGATGGAGAGATAGCAGATGAACTGAGGGCGGGTTTCTCGGCCTGTTCTAGCTGTAGTGGCTACGGAGGCACTCTGCCAGATGTGTGAATGGGTCTCCTCTTTCCCACACAGTTGTGTTCTTGTGTTGAAATGTGACGGCTGAGGGGGGTCAGCAGAGCCCGGTCACAGCTCATTTCATCACATGAACCCTGAGGATAATACCACCTTTGTGTACTTGTAGTGTTGTGATGTTGCTCAAGAGGTTCTCTTGTGTCTCCGCACAGGGAGGGGATACACTGGGAAGCCATCGACTGGATGGACAACGCAGAGTGTTTGGATCTGATCGAAAAGGTGTCCTTTTAACCTTTGACCTTTAATCAGCTCTCACTGCGACCACACAGTGATCATCAGAATCCATTCCACTGTTGATAACTATTAGTTCATGAAGGATTTCATCATTTTAAACTGTCATCTCCAGTCCGGAACAATGTTCAGAATTTGCAGTCAGTCTTAAAAAAAACCCTGATAATAAACAGGACCCGTGTCTAGTTTAGCCACGATGTTCATATAAGTCTTTGCATCATATCCTACCCTCTACATAATTTACGTTACTTACTACTTTTAATTTTTTATGTTTTGATGTTTATTGCAAATACAATTTTTCATTGCAAAACATTATAAAATCAGCTTCCAAAATATCAAGCAGCACAACTTGGAATTTCTGAAAGATCATATGACACTGAATACTGGAGTAAGGACTGCTAAAATTCAGATTTTTTAACACAGAACTGAATTATAATATAAATTACAATTTAATGTATCTTAAAACATTAACATTAATTTTAAATTCTAATAATTGTTTCTTGTTTTTACTGTCCATGGTGTAAATCTCTAAGAGGTTGGAAGGTGCTGTATTATGATGTGCATGAATATCTCGCATAAACATTTAAAAAAAAGCGAATTTGCATGAACAAAAAAAGGGTAGAATCATCTTCTGAATGTTCAAGACTGAACTTTTTAGAGTTTGTACTGTATAACCCATGTGCTATCAGTGCTTCCACACCAAGGGCAATACGGTTGTCACTGAAAATAATCAACAACTTCAAATGAACCATTTTCTTACTATGAAATTACATGAAATTAGTAAATATTAGTGTAATTTGAGAGACAGTATTTGATAAATGATGGCCCAAATGATGGTTGAAGGGATTATAATTAACAATGATTACAAACTAGACCCCTGTGGTTGATGTGGAGTGCCATAGAGAGCGTGTGCTTAGATCAGTGCTCTTTCCTCAGAAACTGGGCATGTTGGCTCTTATCAATGAAGAGAGCAGATTCCCTAAAGGCACGGACTACACCCTGCTGGAGAAACTCCACAGCCGGCATGCCGTAAGTCCTTCTTTTCAAAACACTCACAGACATACAGTACGTGTTTCTTTTCCCCATCTCATTTCAGATCACAGAGAGTTAATTCTTCTTTAAACTCGCTGATAAAGACCAGCGCTGAGCCAATAGGCAACACCCAGTCACACCCCCACAGCCTCTCACACGCACATGCACAATACAGTAATGTGAGCAGGCTTTCCTCAGGCCGCAGGAACAATGAGTGTGTCCTCGGAGAACCCACATACAGTATGCCCTGACTGAAGGGCCTCTGTGTGTGCTCACTTCAAATATAGGCTAATCAATGTGAAAAATAACGTGCTGTGTTTATCTCTCCGCAGACAAACCCTTACTACGTGAAACCAAGAGTGGCAGATCACCAGTTTGGTATTAAACATTATGCAGGAGAGGTAATTGCATCAGCGAGCAGTGCTATTTTATATTTATTAATATTTTCAATCAGCTTTTATTTTTTATTTTCAGTTTTAATGGTATTTTTCGAACAAATTTTTGTGTATTTTTATTTCACCTTAGATTTTAGTAGAAAACGTTTTTCATAATTTTGCTTTTAGTAAACGGTAACCAAACTGCCAACAAGTCTGTGACAAATGTGAAAGAAACAAAACAAACGTTTTAAGATACAGCCTAGGATTTATAGTGTTTCTTGCCAGGTATGTAGAATAAAAATTGCGGAGTATAGCTAAAGTGTTTTACAGTATTGGTTTTGTGGTCCATTATTTATGAGGTTGGAAAGATTTTATAAGGTCTGCAAAAATTTATAGTACAATTTATATGCGTTTAATTGACATTGAGTTGGCAGACTCCAAATACACACACGCACACACACACACGCGTGCATGCATGCATGCACATGTGGAAGTGTGACACTATTCTGTGTTTAACAGTAACACTGCAGTAGATGAATGCCTGAAATAATATAACTTATTAATACAAAATACATACATTGCTGAATATGAATTAACAAATTTTATGCACAATTTACTGACTATAAAAATATTTAATAATGTCATAAGAGCAAGATTGCTTTTAAAACGTAATATGCGCATTATTCAGACAATGTTGTTAGTACATTCGGAAACAACAGCAGGTGGAACGACCATTTTAGCTGATTCCTATAATATTACACAGGTGTGATTACCAGGAGAAAGTAGACACTGGACGTCAACAGTCTTCTCCTTCTCTCGTCATTTGCAGTTTCAGGCTTTAAGAGAGGAAATAGTCTTCTCAGGAGAGTGGGAGAAAGCAGTCAAAACAGTATGCTGAAAAAAGCTGAAAAGAGCTGCTTTGCCCTTTCACCATGGGCACCACACGAAGCCTCCACAGTTTAATGTGCTGGAAACCACACGCCTAACATGCACTCCCATGAGAAGCATTTGGCATGCTGTCCAGCTCCTTCTCTTGTTGCCATTTCTTTTTTTTCCTGACAGTTTTTATTCACGTTTCTACTTGCATTTTACTCTTTACTTTCTCAAAAGTCATTTGAACCAGTCGTGCTTTCCAGTAAAACATCTGAAATTGTATAGGATATTAAGACTTAGATCTCATGGAGATCTGCTTTCCATCGGCTTCTAAGGATTTTTAGATATTGTTACTGGAAAACATCAGATTTTGCTGGAAATCTTCACCACAGGTTTGTGTGCAAAATGTCTGATTTGATGCATGGTTCCCACGATATCTGTCCAGTCTTTCAAATGCTTTCAGATGGAGAATATCTTTAGCATCTGCTCTCTAGGCCAACGCAAATGAAAGATAGGACTATAAGCTTTGGATGAATTCTCTGTTTAAATGGGAGATTGTAATTATCGAGATGGTGTTATAAATACCACCAGCATGTGTTGTGAATGCTGCATACTTTGCAGCTCAGGAGTTTATTTCATAGTGTTAAGATCAGTGGAGGAATCTGTCGCCACGGAGGTCATGACTGAGTAATACTCAACAGGTGACCGCATTAAACTGTGGCCGCTCGATCAACCTCTCTCCGGTCATTATTAGGCTGAGAGTGAAATACATGAACAGAAACGATGTTTTTTCTTCTCATAATTCAGTTCTGTTGAGTGAGAAATGTTAGGACAGATGCATGATGTACGTTACATTTAATAAAAAAAATATATATATATATATTATTAGGTCACTGTACATTCGTTTAGTAACTGTATGTGTCTGTGTGTGTCAGGTACTGTATGATGTGCGCGGCATTCTAGAGAAGAACAGAGACACATTCAGGGATGATATTCTCAACATGCTGAAGGACAGCAGGTAACAAATCATTCACTTTGTTTCTGTTATTCTAAGCAGTTCTGTAGATGTTATCATCCTCAGTTTGTCATGAGATCAGTGATGCATGCGCTGTAAATGATACTTCTTATACTAAAAAAAACGAATGACAAGAAATATTTTGGCGATATCTATGTGACACTCAAAAATGAAAATTCTGTCATCATTTATCAGGAAGATATTTTGTAACCAGGCTGTTTTGGTCACCATTCATTTCCATGGTAGGGAAAAAAAAAACTATGGAAGTCAATGGTGGCCTGTTTTTTCAAAATATCTTCCTTTGTGTTCAGCAGAACAAAGTTCATAGAGGTTTGGAACTACTTGAGGGTGAGTAAATGATGACAGAAATTTTATTTTTAGAAGAGCTATTCCATTGTTTTTAATTGAGAAACTAAATGTAATATTTTTGCTTTTAAAAATTAATGTGACACCAACGAAGGACCATTTTAAACCTTATAATGAAGGCAAAAACTTGCTGGGCCCAAGCTACACACTTGCCTACAAATATTCATCTAAATTCAAACTTAAACATCCAGCTACCCTGAAGCAGTTGTTGCTGATCTCCATTTCTGCTGATATGAATGATGTTTGTGAGAGATATTGTCTCTATTGTGCGTCCTTCAGGCTCGACTTCATCTATGACCTGTTTGAGCGTGTTGGTAGCAGGAATGGAGACGAGACTCTGAAGATGGGCACTGCCCGCCGCAAACCCACCGTCAGCTCTCAGTTCAGGGTGAGACACCAAATCAATGATATAAATGTGCCATCTGATGCTTTTATACAACCATATTTTCAAACAATCAGGACAAGAAGACTGTGAGACAACAGCTCTGGCCCAAAACCTAGCCTAGTTAAGTTCAAAGGCAGCATCATGTGATTCAATGCAGCAACATTTGTGTGTTATGTATTTTTTATTTTTTATTTATTATCTTAGCAAGATGCTAACATCAAACTCTCTGGTTGCAACAGTCTGGTTGACCTTGACTGCTGACCCCTAACCTAAGACAGACCTAACCATTGCTGACTGGTTTAGTTCACGGCTAATAACTCTTTAACAATGACCTTTTAAAATTAAATTAAACTAAAGCTGCTGAAAAAGAGACCAATCACCATTGCGCTTTATTGAAATCACTTGTTAAATCACATGTGTGAAGTCCTTTTTGTGTGACACAAGGAACTGCAGATTGTTTCAAATCAATCACTTATTGGGTTTAGGATGCTCCCTTAAAAGACAGCTGCCTTTGTAGGCAGTAGTAAGTGAAACAGCTCAGTTAGTTTCAAAGCTAAGCTAAAATGTGTGTTGTCATGTTCAGTCTCAATATTTTGGGCGGACATTCCACATTATGAGAGCGAATCTAGCAGAATGTTTAGTTTATTTTTCTGCACTGTGTGACTCTGTGTGTACCTTGCATGCGTGTGTGTGTTTTGTCCTCTTGTCTATGTCCCTGTATATCTGCCCGTTTGCGGGGTTACAGGGCTTTGCATGTCATAACTGCCGTGCAGGGGATTTGGCAGCTGCCCTTGTACTGTGGCTCTTAAAGCCAGGGGATTACCCACAAACCAGGCACAAGGGTTTGACAGGGTCCGTGCATGTTCCCCTGTTCCCCTGTCATTAAAGCCGGCCTGGAGCCTCTCGGTCTGAGACTGTGGGACAGAGTGCCAGGTTGAAGGGTCCTCGATGTGACTGGGTAAATACTAGCCCTGTCACTGCCTGTGTTTGCCCTCCTCAATAGGAGACGTGGGACGGCCAAGCAAATAGCAGCTGTGGTTGCTGAACGGCAGTTTTGGTGCTGTTACTTTCCTGTGCAGGGGTATAATTTAGTGTTATTGTGACTGTGTGTTTCAGGACTCTCTTCATGCACTGATGGCCACTTTAAGCGCCTCCAACCCTTTCTTTGTACGCTGCATCAAACCTAACATGGAAAAGGTAGGATTGACACTTTTTGTGCTGTCCATATCACACTTTTTTTTTGCTTTTGAACTGTAATATAAACCAAAAAATGCAAAACACAAATCCTTGTTGCACATGGCAAGACAATACAATAAACAAATAAATAAACAAACATACAATAGGATAATACAGTATACCATAGTTATTAAAGTGGAAAAACCTCACATGAAAAGGGAATTCATCTGGTCTGTTGTAGTGTCTTCCATGTAACGGAAAAGGGGTTGCCAAATTTGATGTGTCCATATCACACTTGAGTCAAACAGAAAATCAAATCATTTTTCTAAAGACGTCATTTTTAAATGAATAGTTGAATACTTGAAGTAACTGGTTACGTTTAACAGAATTACGCAAAAGAAGTTACATTACTTATTACATTTTGAATAGGGTAACTTGTAACATACCTTATATACCTTGTAATATTAACTTATTACATTTCCAAAGTAACCTTCCCAACACTGTTAAAAAAATCAAAGAGCAACATAAAGGAAAAGTTTACCCAAAAATAAACATTTGCTTCACCTTCTGGCAAGGCAAGATGTATTAGATTTTATTATTATTATTATTATTATTATTTATTATTTATTTTACTTTATAGCATTTTTAACAATTACCAAAGCGCTGTATGGGTGCCATTAGTCCAAATAAGCTGATAAAAAACATATAATAAAATAATAAACAATACAAAAAGTCAAGCCGTTAAAAATAATAAACAAACTGGCCAACAGAAAGCTGCTTTACTTCAAAGTGATTTTAATATGATTTACGTTAATGACAATAGACCAACAGTCACCGCACCTTTACAGTAGCTTTATTGGTGGAACAGAGCCAAAAATGTAATAATTCACCAATAACCTTCCCGTTCACTGTAGTCACAGGATGTGCATAGTCCACCCGGCACATAAAGATGTGTTCTGTAATGTCTGGCATCAGTACCATCAAGCAGCACTGGTTCTTGCTTGTCTCGTAACCAAATATTGATGCACCAAATTTGAATTTGCAGAAATGCAAATGAGATTTGAGAGCTATGTAAGAGATTGTCAGTGATGATTTTTTTTTTAGCTCAGCCTTTCTGGTCTATGTTTTCGTCGTATGGAAAATAATAAATAAATACATTTTTATTTTCTACTTAATATTTCTAAAATGTTTTAAAACCAGATACATTTTCTTTAAGCAGCACTACATATTACAACTTCTTTTTAAAGAAGGTTTTTTTAAGATAAGTACATTTTGTCTTTTTTTTACTGGTTTTCTGTATATAACGTTGCTTCTGATTTATGTTATGAGTTAATATTTTTATTAGTTACAGAGTCAAACAGAATACAGTTTTCAGTGAAGTGTAAATATAGTTAGCGACATAAACTGTGCATTTTCTGCTAACAAACATATATAAAAAGACTGATTAAGACATCATGCTCATGTTAAAGTAAAAACTCACAGGACAATCTGGCATCATCACACTGTGAGAACAGCAGCCTGTCATGTTCTGCACTCTGTGCATAGAGTCTCTTTGTGCTGATCAGCTCAGATTGGAGCGGCCCATCCCCACCGCCAGCACATTCCTTCAGCCCAAACCCGCCTGTGCTGGGGTCAGAGGTCACGGCTGTCCGCTTCAGCAGCACTGAGAGGAGTAGCACACTCCTGACCTGCAGCAGAGGAATGTAGAGATAACAGCCAGAAAATCACACAGAGCCTCTACCCTTCGTTATATGATAATCGAGCTATAATAATGCTAATTTGAGCTCTAATATTACTGGAATTATTACGATGGCATTGATTCATGGACGTCTCTCGTTTCAGGATCAGGTTGTTGTATTGTGATAACTGTCCTCAGGGAGGGGAATCCCGGCTGTGGCCTTGTCTGGCGCCTGCCTCTCTCTGTCATTCCACACCTTTTCTTCTATCATTTATGCCACACAACTCATCCCACTTCACTTTGAGGCCCCTTTAGATACTGCATACTTCATGCCTGACCCAGGTTCACTGCCCAGATTACACGGGCAGACCAGAAATACGCCTCAGTTTCTTGTCACATTAGCCTGACATGATAATTTCAGTTGAGATGGTGCTGACTGAAATGAAGGACATGGAAAAAGGCAATAGTGGAACATGCTGTGAAGATGCACCAGATGTCCTTGCCACCAACAATGAGTCCCGCTCTTTACCATAGCGATCAAACGGCCTGATGAGACAGGACAGTGTGGGAGCAGCCGAACACCAGGCACTGACGTTACTGATCCAGCTACAGATCGCCTCTAAACATGACGCAACACCTCACACAATAGACATAATCAATCCCAGTTGAAATCTCCCGTGACTAATGTTGGTATTTGACCCCTTTTTCTACCCACAGACATCGTTAGTTTTTTTTGTGACAAATCAAAACAAGTATCTCCATTATGTCGCGCTTTGCTGTTAAAGTCAGAATGAAACCAAAATATACCCTATGAATATTCCTGGTTTTATGAAAAAAAGAAAAGATAAAATGTTTTTCTTCTTAATATTTCTACAAGTGTGAAACATTACCAAGCCCGCTTATTTTTCTTTGCCTTAAACTGAAAAAATCTAATTTCTTCAGGGTTTTATATCAGTTTTTTTCTCAAAATATCAAACTTTCAACTAAATTAAGTCAAGCTATTAAGATTTATTATCAGACAATGCATTTTGGTGTATGACTCATACCCCATTTTTATTATTTAACAATGATATTGATACACCGCTACATAGTGACCAACAATGGATAACGGTATATAATCTTTGTATACATTTATGTATGATGTATTATAAAAAATGATTTAATGTTTTAATTTAGCCTTGTAATGCACTTCATAATGCACTTTATAGTTTAATTAGTAATTGTAACTTCAGTTACATTATAACACATTAATACATTATATTAATTAGTTGTTACGCTATGTGTTTTAAATTCAGTTATAATTATTTACAAGATATAATGTACTACAATGCACATTATGAATATTTATAATACTTTATACTCTTGAATAACCTTAAGACCAATAACAGATTATAAAACTCAGATGTGTTATTATGAATACCATTTCATGTTAACTGGACCACTGTTGAATATTACGTTTTGGTCCATTTATTTTCATGCATTATTGGGCTTAGTCGTTGGCTGATGGACATTTCTTTCTATCTTCTTCCAGAATGCAAATAAATTTGATGCAGATGTGGTTCTGAATCAGCTACGTTACTCTGGAATGCTGGAGACAGTGAAGATCCGTAGAGCAGGCTTTCCCGTACGGAGAACCTTCCAAGACTTCCTCAGCAGGTGAGACACATCACCAAGAAACCATCACAAAACCACCGGCAGTCCATCAAAATACAGTTAGAAGCACAAAATCTGTTCCAGATGCACATATTTGGTCTCTGACAGTTTTTAGGAAAGGCAATATTAAGTCAATGTTTTTGAAATCGTATTGAACTGGGCTAAATGTATCGGTACATTGTTCTCAGTAAATTGAGTGAAGTGGAATGTATGTATGTGTGTTCAAGCTGTGCCCACTTCCTGTGCAGATACACAATGATCCTGAGGGACAAAAACCACACGACGGATGAGAGGAAGAAATGTGCAGATCTGCTGACGAAGTATGACGTCACAAAGAAAGAGTGGCAGCTGGGAAAGACTAAGGTTCGGTTTGCGTGACCAACACATGTTCACACACAGTTTAAAGTTCTAGTATAAATAATCAGTGCTAGACCTCAGTGCAAACGCTTCAAATTAAAACCCTTTTCTCTCAGACTGAACTACTTGACCTTTATGTAGTCTGTGGGTTCATCCCTGACATTCATACTTTTCATTGTTCAAACAGTTGTTTGAATCTGAAATGCACAAAGGAAGTAACAAAAGATTAAGACATGCTCTAATGTGTTTTTTTTTTACCATAGGCTTTTGTAATACAGATTACTTAGATATTTTCACAGTTCATAACACGTACGAGTGATTACAGTGTTCAATTATCATTTTACAGCAAGAAGAGTCTGTGAAACCTTTGAAAATTTCCAGATTTCTGCATTTCTTACTCATAATATGTGGTCTGATCTTAATTAAAGTCACAGTTATAGACAACCCAGCCCTAGCGAGAGTGGCAACAGTCCAGACTTTTCTACATTTGTGAAATCCATCCACATATGGATGAACATCTAATTCTTCAGCAGTGTTTTTGTTGCTTTTTCCAGCTTTGTGCATCTCTGTAATGCTTTGTTACGGTCCTGTGAAAGCTTTTGTGATCGATGTATGGTTCACAGTAACCAGGCATTCTTGAGAAGAAGAATATATTTAGACGAAGCCGGGCTTCGTGTGCCTTTATTTTAAGAGCAGGGCACCAGGGTGACCCACATTTCCTTAGTTGACTCCAAGTAATCATTCACTTATTTTTTTATCGCCCAATGTTTGCGCTATAAGTGTTTGTCTGTAATCGTGTCTTACTTTTGCATATTCATTAAGTAATTAATGCACAAATTCCAGACATTTTCACAAAGTAGGATACTCCGAGGGACTTCATGTAGGGAACGCACAGATGACACCTCGCTCTCAGCATCATGGAAGTGACAAAAAATGATAGTACCAGTTTCATTCTAACGTTTTGCAACACTTTTGAACTTTCAAAGGGGATTTTTTTTGAGCCTTGTGGTGTTTTTTCTTTACATTCTTTCCTTTTTGTTCCTCATACTTCCTCTGCTCTCGGCCCCCTTAAAACCCCCTCACCACATCTTGGTAAGGAGTTTTGCGGTCCCTCACTTTACTGAAATGACTCATCCCGATCTAGCCGGACTGAAACAAGAGCGCAGCACTTTAAGGGCGTTTGGCAACAGGAGCACAGCAGCTCTGAAAAGAATACTTTCTTTTCTCTGTTCAACAGTGTCTATTCATTCTTATCTTGTAATCAGTCAATTATTCACTCTCCTTGGTCAGTCTCTGCCACACATTAAGCACAGCGGTTCAGTCAGGCTGTTTTTACAGTAAGCGGAGCTCTGAGGTTTCTGAGGAACAGGAAGGCACTGTAAATAAAAGGCATTCTTGCGTGCTTTGATTCAGACCACTTTTCTTTAAATTAATTGAATCCAGCGTGCTCTGTGTTATTGCCTTTGGGGTCTTGTGGTTTCTGGCTTTCCTGAGATCTCGTTTGGGTATTTCTTTATCAGGGGTGGCATTGTTTGATTGATGGGGCCTTAATGGTGTTGCTGTGATTATTTGTGTTTAGGTTTGGTTTTATTTGGAGCACAGAAATTATCTCATAAATTAAAGAACTTGATATCGAAGTGGTGATGACCTATCAGTGCTCCGTTCGGTCACGAGGTGCCTTGTGGGTTATTAAGAAGGAAAGCCAATTCAAACCAAACAATTAGATGACTTCTGTAAACAGTTAGGAGCATTATGGCAAAATAAACCCAGACATGGTCATCAGGATTATACACAAAGTGGAGTGCATGACATGGATAAATAGAAAATAATAAGTGTTGAGTATTGAATTTAAATGGATTTTATTGCAAAAATTTTGATTTTATATACATTTATTTATAATTTAATGTATTGAGATTGATATAAAGTAACAGTAATGACGTTTATAATGTTCCAAAAGTTTTAAATTTCAAATAAACGTCATTCTTGTGAACTTTCTATGTATCAAAGAGTACTGAAAAAAAAAAAAATCTTTTAATAATAATAAGAAGAATTTGAGCAAATCAGCATATCAGAATGATTTCTGAAAGATCATCTGACGTATTTTATGCTGAAAATTCAGCCATCAAAGAAATCAATTACATTTGAGAGATAATTAAAAAATACAACAAAATTTTTTTGTAATAATATATATCACAATATAACAGTTTTTTTCTGTATCATTAGTGAACTAAATATGGCTTTGGTGAGATGTTTTTTTTAACAATGAAAAAATGTTAATGGTTGTCTATAATATTCAGATGAAGAGTATTTTGCATTGCATGGCACATGCCATCTGATTTTTCAAGGCATAGCAATGCCTATGAAAATTCAATGATATGGCATATATAGTATAGTGTAATTGTAATTAATTATATTTAATAGTCATACATCTTTGTATGATCTGATGTTGATAAAACAAATGTACCATGAAATCAAATATCACAGAAATAGTTATGCCTTTAAAAACAATTTTAAATGGTATGTGCCATGAAATGCACAATTTATTGGCGATTGAATGTAATGCAGTACATTCTCCTTTTCCTAGAATGTTGCTTTCTGTCTCCCACACACACATGCATCAAGACAGTGAAACAAATGAATTCAGACACACACACTGGACACGCAATCTCGCTCCCTGCTGAATAGAGTCATGCTTTACAAATTGTTTCTCTGTAAAATAGCCTCATTGTTCTGAGTGCTGGGGTCAGAGCTGGATGGCTCCAATTTGTTCTCAGCACGTCAGAGCTCCAATGTACTTAAGGTCAGCTACTCTAACCTACAGCTTTCACTGCTCCACCAGGCTCCACGATCATACTTGTTAAACAGCCTGTTGCCCTTAATGGACCCACAGAAAGCTGGTGTCTTCACGACAGAAGCCCCAGACAGCATGTCCATCACAGTTCACCCAACAGAGTCCCACAGTTACCAGTTGATTATGTTTATTCATTTTTGAAAAGACCAGTGTAATTGGCTCCCAGCGTATGTTGTGTTTTATGGATGCTGTATTTCTGGTGTCCACACAGGATATCTTACCTAGTTTAGTGTCAACAAGAATCTCCGTTCCTGACTGATTTTGCTTTCATAGAAACAAATTATTCAGGGAGAAAAATGTAGGTCATGAACTGGTTTGCATCTATTGGGAATTAACTTGATATTAAAAATGTTGATATTTACAAAATATAGCCTAATTTTTGGAGGTTTGCCTAAATATTTATTTGGCTAACATTAATAGATGCAGAGCGAGTTATTACATTCTGAACAAAGACTATGGAAAAAAACATTCCCTCTTAGGAATACAGTGTGCCAATTAATTGTTTGCAGTAAGAACAGAACATGCCTAACAATGCTTCTCAACGTTTTGGACTCCATGGCCCCAATTTCTTCTAGATATTTGAAGGCCCTGCAATCTAATCTGATTATTCCTTTATAATAAAAATACACTGAAAAAAAATCTATTCAAATAGCTTCCTTCATCATTTGCTCAATCTTAAATCGCTCCAAACCTGTATGAGTTTTTTTTTACGTTGAGATATTTTGTATTTGCTGAATACTGGATGGTACTCGCTACCATGAACTGTTTGCTTACCAACATTCTTTAAAATATTATCCCTGTAAGTTTTGTGGAGAAAAAAAGCTGGTTCACCAGTAATTCCTGCACCAAACCAGCACAGGTCAAGATATGGCACTTATCTTGTATTTACATAAAAACACTTATCTTTAAGGGGAATAGGTCGTTGTGTCCTTTTTTGTGTTTTTCAGTCAGGAATCTGCAGAAAAAGCAGAGTCTGGATTCTGGACTAATGTCGCTACAGGGCCACATGAAGCGTTATTAGAAGTAGACATCAGGGAGTTGTTTGATCAGTGATTGCACATATGTTCCACACATGTGTTTCTATATAAATACAGTCTCTTGTGTAAAACAGTTTGCTGTATTCCAGCAAGTCTACGTATGGAGTCAAAGCTCCAGACAGTGACCTATGACCGTGTCCGTCATTGCTGTATGTGCCCAGCGGTCCGTTATAGTTGTTATCACGGCTTGAGGTCTGTTTACATTCATGATTTCATTCCGGAGTGTGTGTGTGATTGTGACCAGCAGAGTATGTGTGCTCTCGAGCGCTGGCTTTTGTCCGTGGTGTGTTTGTGAGTGTCAGATTTGAGGTGGAGGTGAGGGGAGGGGCGTCAGATGAAGAAAGGGGTCTGAGATTGTGTTTCCTTGCTCGAAACAAAACAACCTGTGTGTAATTATATCCACGCTGATTGCGTGTTGAGGAAGTGTGATCCCTAGATCGGGGCTCAGGGTTTTTTTGCGTGGGATTTGGGAAGGATGTGGACGAGGAAACTTCCTCCTGTGTGTGCGTCTGCAGCTGTGCGACGTTGATTACAGGAACATCTGGGTCGCCGGTTCCAGGAAATCTCACAATGAGCTTAAAAGATCTGTGGGAGGCCAGACATGACGCGGCGTGCATGGGTTGATATTAATTGAAAGGACCTGATTCTGGTAATGCCAACATATACAAGTTTTGGTGGATTTGATGATGTCATGGAAATTTGTGTTGACGTAGTAGATCTGAAGGATCATGTGATACTGAAGACTGGAGTAATGATGCTCAACTGCGTTTTAAAATATATTCAAATCAAAAACCATAAGAATATTTCAAAATATTATGATCTTACTGTATTTTTGACCAAATAAATGCACTTGACTTGCTTAAAAAATACTTATAGCAAAACAAAATCATGCCAACCCCTAACTTTTAAACAGTGTTGTATGTAATTGGTAAATTGGCATCAAGTTCACACCTCAAGGTTAGACACTGTACTGTCCCGTGTACAAGAAAGAAGTCATCACATTCAGAATTGATGGTGAACTCCAACTGTAGGTCATGACACCGCCAACGTGGAGGATATACTGTAGTTTGTCCAGATTGTATTAATAACACATAAAGGCACACTAATTGAGAAGATGTGCGGTATATAATGTGACAGTACACAAAGTTTTGCTTGGAAAAGCTATATTTCTTTAAACACTGTAGTTGTTTAAATGGCATTAGCTTTACTGTTCACTTATATAAGTACCAATACCATGATGGTGAAAAGACATGGATCAGCTTGATCACCTCAGTTTTATATAAGTGGCAATAATAAAATAAACAGCATCTATGCAGTTGTTTCTCTTATCTCTCCAGCAAAAAATAAATAATTTGGGCATCAACTCGAGATTGAAAATTTTCATCTGATGTGTTGTACCAATTTTTAGTTTTTTTTACCCTTTGTTGATCTTTCTGTCTTACAGCTTCACACATCTCTTCTTTTTTCAGCTTTAAGAATAATAGTGTGCTTCATTGTCTAATTTTCACTCTTCACATTACCTGATACACGGTACTGGAAGGTGGCAGCTAATGAGTGTGAGGATTCTCTTTAACTATAGAGTGATAAACAGCAGGTCACGTCGTTACACGTCTTATTGAAATACACTGAGAGGGGTGAACTGCACAATATAAAATTAGATGTTAAGTACAGATTGCATGGCGTTTGAGTATAACCGTTGTACTAAAAGATTTTATTCCTTAAAGGGACAGTAAACCCCAAAATGAAAATTCTATCAGCATTTACTCACCCTCATGTTGTTCCAAACCTGTATGAGTTTCTTTTTTCTGCTGAACACAAAAAAAGATAGTGGCCACCATCAACTCTGCGGTTACCCACATTCTTTAAAATCATCTGTAGTGTTTAGCAGAAGAAACTCTTTCAGTTTTGGAATTACATTAGGGTGAGCAAATGATGACAGGATTTTTGAAGGAACTATCCCTTTAAGTCTAAAACTTTTGAATCAATTTCAAACTCCTCAATGTTGCTGTACTGCTTATTATAAATGTTCTTTTACGTTTAGAGCTCACTATGAACATGATCTCCTTAAATCACCAGTGTTTCAGAGGTTTCTCTTCTGAGTCAGCGTCAGTGAGTAAAGGGTTAAGCCTTCATGTCTTCTGTCTCTGAGACAGAGAGGGTGAGGGTGTGGCCTGCTCTTTGGCCGAAAGCCACTTTTTCCCCCTCCCCTCCCCTCTCTCTCTCTTTCTCTCTCTCACTCTCTCTCTCATTCTGTCCGTGCACGTCAGTATGTCTGGAATAGCCCGAGCAGCAGCAGTAACAGGAAATCAGAGCGCTGTGGTTTGAGCACAATGGCAGAGCTCCACAGCTCAGCTCCCTGTAGCCTGTAGCCTGCTGAGCTCACTAAAGACGTGCTCTTCACATCGCCCGGAGAGAGTTACCCATCAGTTTACTCAAACCTACCCTCTTCCCTCTCCCTCTCCTTGTCTTTCTTCTTTGGTGCCTGCAGGTGTTCCTGAAGGAGGCTTTGGAGCAGAGGTTGGAGAAGGAAAGAGAGGAGGTGCGCACATCGGCTGGTATGGTGATCCGGGCCCACATACTAAGTTATGTGGCAAGGTTAGTGCAGCTTTGTGTGTGTTTGTGTATAAACACGCTCTGTTGAACGGGGTCGGGTGAGTTACCAGAGGCTGTCGCTTGTGTCTTGAGTTACTTGACTGCCATAATCGAATATGTGAATGAGATGGAAGTTTGCATAGCAGAATGATTTACCAGGGCTGCGTTAAGCAGTGAATTGAGATTCATTATGAAAGTGCAGGGAAACAAATGAAGGAGAGACAGTGAAAAGTCACCAAGTGTCTTTTCACTGCAAATACATGCTGTTTTTTATAAATCAGATTGGAGGGATCTCGGCATAATCATGGGTTTTATGTTGGTTTACATACAGCTTTGTCTTTCAGAAGTTTTTTTTAACTAGCAGCCCTGCTAGAAGAAAATTGCTCAAACCGTGTTGGTTTAGTTTTAGTTTATTTTTTTGAGGGGATTTTGGGAACTTGTCAACTAATCAGGCTGTGAAAACATCTGGCTAACCAACTAAAGACCATTTGGGAAAGGCTCGGAGACTAGCAAAGACCAGCAAACCAGTTTAAGATGTTTTCAACAGGTTGCTTTAAAGCCATGGTAAATTAAAGATGACAAAGATCAAAATATTAGCATCTGTCTTGTAAGAAAGACACACTGCTGAGTTCCTGAGTTCACTATTTTGGTTCCTGGGTTTTTAGTATTCATTTGCACCTCTGTACTGTTGTTGTTTATGGGATTGATGATGGGGGTGTCTGTATTTCCTTTGACAGAGTTGTTTATTATGTTGAGTAATAACTGTAATATACACATAATTACTGTAATATCTCTGTCAACTAATCATTAATGAAGCCTCGAGGGCTTGCTCTCTAATGTTGCAACTCTCCTTCTCACAGAAAAAACTATAAAAAAGTCCGGACCAGCACCATCACTATTCAAAAGAACTACCGCGCTCACTTCTGGAGACAAGCTTTCCTGCGTTTCCGCTCCGCTGCCGTGGTCCTCCAGAAACACATCCGCGGACAGATCGCCCGACAGCTCTACCGGCAGCTCTTAGAGGAGAAACGGAGGAGAGAAGAGGAGGAGAGAATCAGAAGAGAGGAAGAAGAGAAGAGACGTCAAGAGGAGCTGAGGAGACTTGAGGAAGAGAGACTGAGACAAGAGGAGGAGGAGAGACAGAGGCTTCAAGAAGAGGCACAGAGAAGAAAAGAGGAAGAAGAGGAGGCTTTACGGATACAGCAGGAAGAGGAAGAGTTGAACAGGAGGCAGGAAGAGCTAAAGAGCAAACAGATCCTGGAGGATAGAGAGGCAGGGCACAGCAGGTAAAACGCAATCTGGGCAAATGTTTGAGTTTTAATTTAGGTCATCCAAAATCTGTGTCGGCTGCTGGACTGTGCTTAATCCCTGTCTAAAAGGATTCTCTCCTGTTTTGCCTCATATTAGGAGTCTAGTGGAGAAGAATCATCACAACCACAAGGTATTATTTCCATTGGACATTTGATTTTATATTCCTATGAGAGAGGTTTCAAATCTGGAAAGGATATATCTTGTATTGTCCTAATTCTCTGACTTCACTTACAAAAAATCTGTTGTAAAATCATATTACAGTGGTAAGTCCAACAGTAATGCCATGGTATTAAGCTATATGGGTCAAAAAGAACCTCTTGAGAAGCTTAACTAGTTTGCAAGAGTAGTTTAACAAAACTGCTTCACTCACTGTTTATATTATATTATATTATATTATATTATATTATATTATATTATATTATATTATATTATATTATATTTGTTAATAATCAACCATTTAGCACATCCAAAAAAAAAAGTTTAAATTATATGTCTATATTTATTATGTATATAAATACACACACACACCCATATATTACATATAAATATATTTAATATATACACAACATATGGAATACAAATATTATGTAAATAAAAACCTTTATTTTGCATATGATTATTCATGATTAATCATTTGATATTATATTGTATTATATAGTCAAGTTATATGGTGTGACCAGAAATAAAATAAATCATAGAGATAGCTCTGTCAGCAAATGACCGCAGGGTATGGTAAGGTTCATTCTGGTCACTCCCAAAAATAGTGTTTATGAATTAATTATAAATTACCTAAATTAAAAATTTATTAAAAACTTTTTTTTAATGAAAAATGTTTTTATAAATTTTGGAAATAATAAAGATCACTCATCAAAATATACAGAACATATTTTATTTCTTTTTACATGATATTCACACAGCATGATTTTAGAGAATTTTAACTTTTCTTTAAGATGGTATACGCAATATATCGTTTTAAACTTTTTAAAAAATTTAAATTTTAAAAAATGTTCTTATATTATTGTTTGTTGTGAGCACACTCAGTATATCCTTAACTTATACATGAAGGACTACCATAAGTTGCATGATGTACGTAATACCAAAACTGAAAGGAATATCATGGAATATACTGTTAAAGATAATCATTGCGCTCTTTGATTGGACCCATTTTTTTTAAATTGACAGAATGAACTGTATATATTTGGCATGTCCTCACTATCCTCCCCTATATCCCAGAAGGACGTGTCTCACAGCCTGTGCCAGTACTCGTCTGAAGAGGAGAGTCGTCAGATGGAGGAGATCCTGCGGCTGGAGCGAGAGATTGAACGGCTGCAGAAACAGAGAGACGAAGGGGTGTCCTTGCTGAACGACGGCTCCAGAGACGAGCTGCGGCAGAAAAGGGACGCCGAGATCTACCGCCTGGAGAAAGAGGCTTCACGTGTGGCCACTGAGTTCCTGGAGATGCTGGACTTCGGAGGTTTGGAGCAGTCGCTGTCCAGCGAGGAGAACCTTCACGACCCGTCAGAGACCACCGCTCCTCTGGCCGAGGAAGAGGTGGACGAGGGCTTCCACGCGGACGATGAGTGTATCCCTCTCCGTGACTTTCCTCTTCCCGCTGCCATGCCCGTGGACAAAGAGATTCTCAGCAGTCTTCCGCCTCCACCGCCCGCCTTTGCCGAAGGTCTGGTGGCCACGTCTTCGCCTGCACGGATGGAGCGACCGAAATCCAATTCCTCCGTCAAACAAAACATACTCTCAGACATTCCCCCTCCTCCAACTACAGCTCCACCCCCTCCTCCAGCTGCCCTGCCGTCAAACATAGTAGATTATGAGGTGGTGTATAAAAACACCAGGAAGATGATAACAGAGATTGTACTGCCTGTGGAGGAAACCAGCTTCAGTATTCTGCCCGACACGGAGTCGGACTATGACCAAGAGGAGTTTGAGGAGGCGCTGGGGAGTTGTGGGGACGCAGGAAGTACTAATGACGGACACCTCACTGATGAGGAAGTGCTGCATAGATCTTCCTGTACCTACAACAGCACAGACTCCTTTAGAGGAAGTTCAGACTCAGTGAGTTCACTCTTTTCACACTTTGACAACGCATTCGCACTGAGAGCTGCTATATTTCACTACATATCAGTGTATTTCAGAGCTTTTTTGAGCAAATGTAAAAGTTTCAGGTAAATGAGTTATAGTTTTGCTGTTTTTTTTTTCTGAAGATGCAAAGGTTTGCCAGCAAAAGCATACATTTTTTTTTCCCTCCATAAAATGGAAACCTACACTGTAAGAAAATCTGTCTATATTATAGTGAAAAAAATGGCAGGAATGCCAGTAGTGTAATATGTCTGCAGTGTTTCAGGTGTTATGGGATGGCATTGTCTACTTTATATAGACTGAACACATACACACAACAGGAATTGTAACAAAAATCATAATGTACAGGTACATATCTGAAAATTTCATATTTCATGAAATAATACTTCATGAACTACCAAAATCTATTTTGTACCTTGTGCTAATAACCACCATAATATTTCAAGTGGCCTTCAAAGACTTCAAAGTGGCCTGTTGATAAAACATGACCAATAATTGTATATTGACGGTGCACACAGTCACACAAACTAAGACGAATGCAACAATAATGCAACAAACACTGTGACAAAAATAAATGTGACAAAATATTTGGTTCATGTACATAATAACTAAAAAAAAGGAAAAAATATATAAATATAAAACTTCACACAGGGACTTCTGGGAATGTCCAGAAATTATATGGTATTTATAGTTCTACGTGTGGAAAATAAAAACAAATGTGACAGTATTTCACAGTAAATTACATGTTAAATCATTTATGGTTTCCCCCACATGACATGGTATATTTATTTAGACATTTATTTTCCAGTGTATGTATTTAGCCTAACAACTGAATCATGGCTCACAGCAGGTGAAATTTCTTAAAGTCTGTCTGTGCTTAGATTGCCACATAGCAGCAGTGCTTTAAAGGGCATGGTTGTAAAGACAATTCTCTCAGCATTTTTTAACATTTATTTTTTACTTTATTATGATAGGAGAGTGTAGATGAGACAGGAAGTGTATTAGGAGAGAGAGGCCCCCCTCTCGAGCCGGGATTCGAACTCGGGACGCCAATAATGCAGTAACTATTGATACCTACTAAGCATGTTAACAGCTGACAGTCAGCACATCACAACCCTCATAGAGAAGTTGCATTTAAGAATGAATCTCCTTTACAGCACTGCTGCTCCTAAATATTGGCATTCACCAGTATGAGCAACTAGTTGACCTACAAACCTGTCCACTGTTGCTCGTAGTGTTTCCACACAATTGTGTTATCAGCTGGTGGATCACGTGAGTTTCACTATCTGTACGTCCCTTAGTAATCACTAAAGATTTGCATGAAGTGGAGACCTGCTAATCTTTGTGGCATCTCCAACGGTCGCTGTCACCGACAACCCCTTTCATTTAAAATGAGTGACTTCCAGCTGCTTTGTCACTGCAGAGCGTGAACGCCTCGTGAGGCATTTGAAAGGAACACGCATTTCATCACATTTATACAGTCAGTGTCAAAATGGTGAGATCCGGTAATGCCTGAAGCAAAAAAAAAAAAAATCACTCAGCACTTTGTCCCAATTCTTTTAAGATCTTTAAACTTTGCACAATACCACAATGAATGCATCTTCAAATTGCTTATTGCTTTAGATTTCTCGTAGCTACTCAAGTTTTATTTGCTAAAGCAGCATGTGTCAGGTGAATATGATTTGATGTATATATATATATATATTGAGTCTTTGTCCTTCGGGGTATTCCCAGAATGTGCAGCGATTAGCCAATGCTTGTCACACCTGCTCAAAACACAGTTCTGCAACAGCTTGATTGTTGACTCGTGGAGAATATTTGAACTGAGAAACCTGATTCGCGTTATGTTTGGGTGTAATGTGAAACTTTACATGACAGTTAACAATGGGGAGGACATTTACTGATGTCATGCTCTTTTTGTTTGCATTAACTAATAGGATTAGACCGTGAAATGCAGATGTCCTACGCAGCAAACACAAAGTGCTATTCGGTTTCTAGTTACAGTGTAAAGAACCATTTTTAGCCAAAACATACATTGGCGTTGAGCACATTGGGGTCTGTAATTAATTTAGTTTTATATGTTTTTGAAAGGTGTCTCGTATGCTCCCCAAGGTTGTATAGTAAAAACAGCAGCGTTGTGAAATATTATTGCAGTTTAAATATAATTTATTTCTGTGATGCAAAGATGTATTTTTTTTGCATCATTACTCCAGACTCATCCTTTGCTACTCAAGTAACATTTTTTATTATTACTAATGTTAAAAACTTTTGTGAAAACCATGATACACTTTTAGGATTCTTTTACACTTTTATTTACATTCACACTACATTTATCTCTGCAGTTTATTGACAGTAATGACGAAAATGATGGATATGTGGATACAGACGAGGAGGTGTCCAATGGTAGAGTGCATCTGCTCAACGGAAGTGGACCTCCTTATTTCCATAGCTACCTGTACATGAAAAGTGAGTGTTTCCTTCCATTTACATACTTATGGTTATGTCGCTGAATAATATTGCTATCGATAGATGCGATATGTTTCATTGTTCTCTTTCTTATTTTTCTTCTCTAAGGTGGGCTGATGATCCCGTGGCGCAGGCGCTGGTGTGTTTTGAAAGACGAGACCTTCATGTGGTTCAGGGCAAAGCAGGATTCTCTCAAGTCAGGCTGGCTGTACAAGAAAGGTGGAGGGATGTCCACTCTGTCCCGCAGGAACTGGAAGATGCGCTGGTTCGTCCTTCGAGACTCTAAACTCATGTACTTCGAGAACGACAGTGAGGAGAAACTGAAGGGAACCATTGACATCCGAGCTGCCAAGTAAGACCTCAGTGTCCAGATGTTTGTAGAAGACGGTGCATAGCTGCCGCAGCTGCCTCGTATTTAACAGCAAAAGACCATTGATGGAGTCCTGGCTTACTGTTTTAATGTTCACTGACTGGTGATGTGTGGTGTTTCCCATAGAGAGATTGTGGACAACCATGAGAAGGAAAATGCATTGAATATTGTGACCGAGGACAGGACTTACCAGATCTATGCAGAATCTCCTGAGGATGCAAGGTACATTTAAAATATGTATTTATTTTATTCCAGTGTGCCTGATCGATAGTTTATGCAAGGTGAGTAATTTTCATAATCATGGTAATGTCTGTGTTGCAGCGGCTGGTTCAATGTCCTGAGCCGTGTCCACAGTGCCACTCCAGAACAGCTTCTGCAGATGCAGCATGAACAGGCCAACCCCAAAAACGCAGTCGTGAGTGTTCACACTAATCTAACTCAGTCAGCAAAGTGATATGCCTGTAAGTGACATGTACATTTGATGTTTCATCTTCAGGGAACACTGGATGTTGGGCTCATTGACTCTGTATGTGCCTCCGACAACCCAGACAGGTAACGCATGTTATCAAGAGAGTTCAGCTTAACTTTATTTCAGAAACATCATATTTGTCATCTGTATCATTTGTCATTTTGGAACGGTTGTTTTTAAAATAGCATTCGTGATATATTGGTCTCATAAGATTTTTTTTTTTTCCTCAGGCCAAACTCATTTGTTATTATCACTGCCAATCGCGTGATCCATTGCAACACTGACACACCTGAGGAAATGCACCACTGGATCGGCCTTCTGCAGAAGCCTAAAGGAGACTCGAGAATAGACGGCCAGGAGTTCATAGTGAGAGGTGAGTCAGACCGGGTCTGTACAGGATACAGAGATTTACCAGCACTGTACTTACTACATCACTTAGACCATGAATCATTGCAAAAAAAAATAGGCTGCCATTCATACACTATCACTGCTTCTTAAAAGAAATATTTTTATTTCGAAATGATGCATTAAATTGATCAAAGGTGACGGATTTCTTATGCAAATAATTGCTGTTCTTTCTGCCATTCAGATTGTCCATTGCAGAATAAATTACATTTTCAATTAAAGCAAAATATTTAAAATAATTTCACAATATTACTGTTTATATTGTATTTTTGATCAAATAAAAAAAAAATCATACCAGCCCTGTATGTAATTTTTGCCGTTCCCTTATTTGTTTAAATTGCATTTTGTCTGTAGATATCTGTAGATTTTAGCTGTTATATTATTAAAATACCTAATAATATTAATATAACATCCCTTTTTTAGGTGATTAATCTATTATTTGCATCACCATTCTTTCAATTTTATGGTCACTAAAATACACGCAGGCAAAGTCTTCACATACTCTATTGATTGTCATTTTTTTCCTCTTTCGATGTTTCTGTCAGGTTGGCTGCACAAAGAGATGAAGTCCAGTGGGAAGAGCACTTCTCTCAAGCTAAAGAAACGCTGGTTTGTTCTGACCAATAACTCACTGGATTATTATAAATCATCAGAGCGCAGCGCGTCTAAACTGGGAACACTGGTGCTCAACAGCCTTTGCTCGGTTGTTCAGCCTGATGAGAAAGTTTACAAGGAGACAGGTGATTTCACACATTTTTATGCCGAAAAAAGTGGAGAACTAGAGATTTCTTCAAATGTTCTTTGGACCTTTTCTAATTCCTCCGTTCACCACAGGTTACTGGAACATAATAGTCCATGGGAGAAAGCACTCTTACCGCCTCTACACCAAACTACTGAACGAAGCTATGAGATGGGCTTCAGCCATTCAAGTGGCCATAGACAGCAAGGTCCCCATTGAAACACCTACCCAGCAACTCATTCGAGATATTAAGGTACATAAACCCTGCAATATCTCATTGATTTCACGATTTCATGTGGAGTAAGGTTTCTGATCATATTAACAATCATGTTTCAGTTGAGGAAACCGATACCTCTTGAGCCCCAACAGTCCCTCAGGGTCAAAAACTGTAGTGTTAAGTGAGGTACACGGATGAGTGCTCTGTGTGCCGTTCACTGACTGTTTTTTTTTTTTCAAATTTCTATCTTTATTTGATTATTTCTGTGTGCTTCTGTTCTACATTTATCAACAGAGTCATTTTGATTTGCAAAGATGCACTCATTCATGGACGCCATTATGACATCTAGTGGTGTGGATGCTTAAAAGAAATGTTCAGTTGCCAATGCCATTCTGACAATAGCATCTGCTATTCACCATGATTCATCATGACTTGTAATCTCTTCATGGTTACCCACATAAAATAACATGCTTTATTTTGTTATATGAATGTAAATCTATTTTTAACCAAGTGGAATATAGTTATAATTAAATGAGTGAGAAGCATCGAGTATTGAGTGCACCTTTTGCTGCAAAAAAAAAAAAAAATATATATATATATATATATATATATACACACACACATACATATGGGGCAAAAGAAGCTGTTCATTAAAATGTAGCTCAGAACTCCTTTGTGTGCTGTGTTTCTATCTTCAGTGATCAGTGAATGTACATTGTCTTATAAGAATAAAATAACCCTAATGCCATCGTTCTTTTCATGGTTGTGCAGGAGAGCAGTCTTAACGTGGAGGCTGTGGAGCAGATGTACTGGAGGAACCCCATCCTGAGATACACACAGCACCCGCTGCACTCACCCCTGCTACCTCTACCGTACGGAGAGGTCAATGTCAGCTGTGAGTGTCTCCTTTACTCTGATCTAGTCCTGTGGTTCAGCTGAGCACAGCGATAGCACACCCAACGGAAAAAATGTATAGCCACCTAAACGCATGTAAATATGTAATATTAATAATAATTATAAAATGACAAAAACAGATAGCAAAATGACTAAATCGTAAGCTAAAATTGAAACGAAGAATATAAAAACTAAGAATGTAAAAAAAGCTAATTTTAGCTAAAAGCTAATTCAAAATGTCAATTAAAACTATTTAGTGGACATATTCCATATTCAATACTTGGAGGTTAGAAAATCATTAAAAAAATTTATAAATGGTTTTAAAAATGTATGTCATTGCATGGCAACTACAAACTGTCTTTATAAACTAAAAGACAAATTAATTTTCTGTAGTAATTGACACTTACGTATTAACTGTTTATTTAACTCTGGACATTCCTTTATTAATCAATCACGCAATTCACATATTTTGGACCAATTAATGGATAGTTCACTGATGATTTATTTGCTCAGTGACACACAGTTTTATCTTTTGAACTCTGGATTTGCATTGATAGGGTGATGGATTTAATCCTATGTCTCTTTCTCCATCTGTCTCCTCTTCCTGTCCTACTTCTCACAGTGCAAAAGGAGAAAGGCTACACCAGCCTGCAAGATGAGGCGGTCAGGATCTTTAACTCATTACAGGAGATGGAAGCCGTGTCAGACCCAATGCCCATCATTCAGGGCATCTTACAGACCTGTCAAGATCTGCGGCCACTCAGAGATGAAGTGTACTGTCAGCTGATCAAACAAACCAATCACGTGCCTCAGCCCAACAGCCCTGCCAACCGAGCACACTGGCACCTGCTCACCTGCATGAGCTGCACCTTTCTGCCCAGCCGCGGCATCCTCAGATACCTCCGCTTCCACCTGAAAAGGTGTTGTAGCCCATCTTTAAATATGATATTTTAGTTAACAATAACAACACTAACTTTAAGCATAGCAAAATGTGTATTTAATGGCATTAATATTCTCTCATATCAATGGCTTTAGGATAAAGGAGCTGTTCCCTGGGACAGAAATAGAGATGTTCGCTGTGTTCATTGGCGAGTCGCTGAAGAAGACAAAAGCGCGGGAGTTTGTGCCTTCACAAGAGGAGATAATTGCTCTTTTGCAGAGACGTGAGATGACGACCACTGTTTACTGCCATGGTGGAGGCTCCTGCAAGATATCAATCAACTCTCACACTACAGCAGGAGAGGTGGGGGATACTAACATATCATTAAAAAAAATATATACGATACAAGAACTTTACAGAGAACAGAAAACTGCAGATGAATAAATCTTGCCTAGATATAGATCATGTTCCTGTTATTCATGAATGCGTGGTGTAATACGCTGATGGAGACGTGTTTTGTTTCTTTTCTTTGTGTAGGTGGTAGAGAAACTGATCCGAGGCTTGGCTATGGAGGACAGCAGGAACATGTTTGCTTTGTTTGAGCATAACAACTCGATCGACCGGGCCGTGGAGAGCAGGGTGATTGTGGCCGATGTCCTGGCCAAGTTCGAGAGGTAAAATTACACCGCAAAGCTGCGCCTATTCAGTCTCAGAAATTAAATTCTGTTCCTACAAAACGCTGCCAAATGCATTTGTCATCACTTGCTTATTAAAGCTGTCATATTCAGATATAATCCTCAATCTGAAATAACTCAAAAATGATTGTTTATTGTGGCGGTTGCTTCTCAGGTTGGCAGGAAGTGATGGGGAGGAAGACGGCCCATGGAAGCTGTACTTCAAACTCTATTGTTTCTTGGATGTGGAGAGCATGCCCAAGGAAGGAGTGGAGTTTGTCTTCATGTTCGAGCAGGTCAGTGATTTATAGTTTTATTTCTTGCCTTTATTCTGTTCAAGTCAATCATGGAGGTGTGTAATACCTGGAGAAACCTTTCCCATTCAGCTCAATGCCATTTGGTTGGCTGGTTTAGAATTATTATTATTTTCATTTTAAATTAAAATATTTATTTTTTGATGGTATATACATTTTAATAATTTTAAACTTAATTCTTAATAAACTTGAACTTATTTTAGTTAGTTTGAGATATTTCTCATTTTTAAAGTTTATAAGAATAATAATTGTATTTTATTTCAGCTTTGTTTTAATTGAAGCATTTTTTTTAGTTTTAGTATCACTAGCATTGATTCTGAGCATATGTGTATCGATAACATCTTAGGATATGGAACACAAATTGAGATTCGCTAAAAACATTTAATTGCCTTAAATCACTATCTATCATATGTCACTTTCAAAAATCATATTCTGCTCATTGTTGGAGAAAGATATTTGAATTATGTGGTTAACAAAACTAGCTAAACTTTAACCACTGTAATTCAGTTCTGTTCTTTGCGTTGCACCTTTGTACTTAATTGTAAACTATGTAGCTGTGCTTTCTTTTCCAAATTTTGAATCTGCAAGCATAAAAAATACAAAAAGGTCATTTTTTCATTCTCATGTGTGAGTGTCCATCTTATTCATTTCTCCAGGCTCATGAAAGTTTAATAAGCGGTCACTTTCCTGCCCATGAGGATACCCTTCAGCACCTTGCAGCGTTACGTCTGCAATACCTGTTTGGGGATGTGTCCCGGGTGAACTGGAGCTTGGACAGCATCTACCCCACGGGCCGCCTGCGCAACCGCATACTTCAGTTCACCAAAGTAGGAGGCGCAGCCGGATCAGGACAAACCCTGGAAAGGAGGAGGACAAGCTTCCTGGACGGCACGCTGAGACGGGGGCTGAAGACAGGCACCATGAAGAAGCAGCGCAGCATGCAGGAGGAACAAATGATGGAAATGTGGATCAAGGAGGAGACTTCAGCCACCAGGGCCAATATTATGGAGAAATGGAGTCGACTGCATGGACTGGATCAGCACCAAGCCATGCTGAAATACATGAACGTCATTAAAGAGTGGCCTGGGTATGGATCAACACTGTTTGATGTGGAGGTAAGAACTGAGGATGTGAGATGATCCAAAAAGCCTCCTTTTACACTTGACATTAACGTGCGTTTTGAATCCAGGATAGTATCTGGATCTTTTTTGATAGGTTAATCTGACACTTGTTGTGACACATGTTTGCAGTGTAAAGAAGGTGGTTTCCCTCATGACCTCTGGCTGAGCGTGAGTGCCGAGAACGTGTCTGTGTATAAACGAGGAGAGGCCAAACCTCTGGAGACTTTCCCCTATGAACACATTGTCTTCTTTGGAGCTCCTCATGCCAGCACATACAAGATCACAGTGGATGGGAGGGACATGTTCTTTGAGACACCTCAGGTAATTATGGATTTTTCACCCTAAAAAGATTTTTTCCAATCACAAACGTAGACAGAATTTTTATTTTTGTGGTGAAGTATCCCTTTAAGAATACATGTCACTGAATAAAAAAGTGTTTCTTGGTTTGCTGTCTTCAGTTTTGTACACCGTGACTAAACTCTGGCTTTTTTTTTTCCAGGTTGGAGAGATCACCAAAATAATGAAAGCCTACATCAACATGATAGTTAAGAAACGATGTAGCGTCAGATCGGTGGCCAGCTTTGGAAGCAACTGGATCAGGTGATGAGTGTTGACCAATCACGACGAGAGAGACTTCCTTCGCACTGATGGAAAAATGAATTCAACAGCAGGGATATGGATTGACGAATATAAGATGATGATACAGGAACCAGTTTTAAAGCAAACGTTATTTTTTAAAAAAAAACAGCCCCTCTAACAACTTACGTAATTGATGTTTAATATACAGTAGAATTTTGGACCAATAAGATTCCACTGTGGGCGGGGCTACAAACAGAATGCCTTCAATCATCACAGCTAAATTTAGCACATGTCCCTTTGTCCCATCATGTCTGTTTAGTACGTGGTGCAATGCTAATTGACCAGCAAATGTTCATGGCGAATACCTCAAAGTCCTAGA
This sequence comes from Puntigrus tetrazona, assembly GCF_018831695.1. NCBI lineage: Eukaryota > Metazoa > Chordata > Actinopteri > Cypriniformes > Cyprinidae > Puntigrus > Puntigrus tetrazona. The sequence goes on from NC_056707.1 coordinate 8,425,648, forward strand.
CGCTTCAGCATTCTCTTTTTTTCCCTTTTGGCCAATTTCAGTTTCGAACACTCTTTGAAGTGAAAAGATCAAAACACGGTTTTAAATGTTACACACGAAACAATGTTTTTGTTGAGAGCTTTCAAAGACTAATAGCCTGAGGTGATTGCACACATCGACGGCCTCAACAGCCATGTTAAAACTTGTCCAGTTGCCTTACTCCGCACAAGGGCTGGTCTGTGCAGATTTGTGTCATTTAGATGGCTTTCTGTGTCGCTGTTTGTCTGTTACCGTTTCTCGGGTTGAAAGAATAAGAAAAAGTTGTTGTTTTTTTTCATTTTACACCTGTCTTGCCAGTTTTATCCATGCGTTCTCTTGTGTATCGCGCACGAGGGGTCTGTTCACGCAGAAAGCGTTTTTGCATTTCACCGCACTGCTTTTCCATTGGTGCGTTTCTATATGAAAACATACACTGCGTCTTTTTCGATGTCTCTAAAAGGTGCAGCGTCATGTGAGATGCCTCAAAAGACGCCAGACAAACACAGCAGTTAAACATGTCTGTCTAGTGCATGCTTACGTAAAAAAAAAAAAAAATCTAAATAAAACCTGAAATGTGAATGGCCCCATCTGGGTTAAGCTCAGGTACATTATAAAGACATAAGCAATATCTCAATATTTCAGTGCAGTGTTTTAGTTGTTATAGCAAAAAGTTTCTGAAAGGAAATGGGTGGAATGCCGCTGTACTGATATTTGCAGGAAAGCTATGACTGCGCTATTTCACACAGTAGGTCAGTTGTAAATTCTTTCTTTCAAGATAAATCGATCCATCTCAGTTTAAATGTCAAACCGTTTGGAATATGCCTGTCTTTTTTTCCTAAGAATGTTTTTTAAGGAAGCCTGCATAACTGAAGGATGATTTTGTGTGCCTAAAAGAGAGTGAATATTATGGGTGGGCTGGGTATTTATTCAGTGTTAGTGTCATTGTATGGATGGTGGTGTTGATGGCATGGCGTGTACAGACGATGTAACACGGTGAAAATATGAATGGAGGATGTCACTGTGGTATCAGAGACTCTTTTATGCGCTGCCACAACCTCTTTCAAAGTTCTGCTCATTACTGCTCCATTAATAAATCTGGTGAGCTGCTGGTCAGTTCACTGCCAGAGTGCATCTCATCATCTTTAGTTTAGCCTCAGAATATTCCAGTTTGTGTAGAGGATGAAAATCAAAGATTGTTGTTTGTTTTTGTTTTGTTTTTTTGTAACTGGATTTACAAAATGCTTAATAAATTATTCCAATTCCAGTTGGTGTGGATTATTTCAAAATGCTGTTCGATTACATGTTTTCTTTTGTTCCTCACTTATGAACATGATACAAAAAAAAATTACATTTTGCATTCATTTATCTACATTATTTTGTAATGAGAATATTCTGGAGATTTACTGTTTGAGATTTTGTTTGTTCATTTTTGTTACAAAATATATAGAGATTAATGCATGTAATATAAAGATGAACGAAGTGTTAGTGTGGATGTTAGTTCTGGTCCTCGTGAAGACATAGCGGCCCATTAAAGGCATGTTTCTATCAGAGTTTTTTACAGTAGAAATCAGGGTCCTGAAGAGCTTTTGATTCTCCAGTGCAAGGTGAGATGTGACCACAAGATGTGTCTTCTTCAAATACGCTTACTGCACATTTTAAAAGATTTATTTTATAGTGAGCTTAATAAACACCACTCATATCTGTGGAAAAAAGTCAACTCTGTAATGTTTCACTCCAACATAAATCCAGCCTTTCTTCTATATGCTCTACCACACAACATACTTTTTAACTACGGAAATAATAATACAATTAATAAGTACAATAAATAAGGCACTTTATATGTTTATTTATATAAATATTTATAAAGAATGTTGTTTCAGATGCAGTTATTACATTTAGGAAAAAAATACAATAATACAATAGTTATTTTACAAAAATTAGCCATTAAAAAAAAGTTAACATCGGTTTGTGTTTACCAAGCTTGTTTATATGTCTAAATACATTTTAAGCAGCCAACATGACAAGTTTAATTTGAATGTAGCCTACTTTTGCCTCCTATTTAGTTTTAATAAACCACTTTATTGTTTGTCAGGGAAACAACAGCTAAACCAGAGCCTCAAATCCCGCTTAGCTATAAACCACTATTTCGAAACTGGGAGGATCTTACCGAAGTGGCCTTTCGTCCGGTCCCTCCGGCAAACACATGACCAGCCAGGCCTGAGAGCAGCACAGATCCGCCGCGCTTGCCATCATGATCCGGACTCGGATTCTTTCACTCGTTGCTTTGGTTTTCTTTGCCTTCTGTTTTGTAATAGCGGCTGGTCAGACGACGAGTCCAGAAACAAGTAAGTTTCGGCTACAGTGCTGTGTTTACGAGCTTTTTGTGTGGACCAAACAATGGCCAGGTCTTTCCTTGAATAGCGTTTTGGACACGGACTCGTGAGGACCGAGTGTTGTCTGCGGAGGAGGCTCGCTGCGATTTGAAACACAGCCGATGTTTGTCTGGCTATCAGACACGTTGAATTAATCGTCCAGCATATCTTCTAATTTCTAGGAAATGATTACAGTTTAATGATATAGTCAAGTATATAACCAGACTGTCTCACGACGAGGTAACTTCTAGCGGTGATCATATGATCGCTTTAACACTTTGGACCCCACTGTTTTTTTTGTTGAAAGACTTTTAAAATTATGTCTAAAGTTGTGTTAGAAAAGTGTTTGTTTTCAGTCAACTGTAAACCGTAACCATGGTAAAGATTAAAAAATAACTAAATAAAATAATGGTGCCCTGCAAATCCTACTTTTGTTTGAATCACATGATGGGCTAGAAAACATAAAGGGATATTGTGTTCAGTATAAGTTTTATAAGAGAGGCCAGGGGTAATATTTAATACGGCTGCTGTATTAAAAAGATGTTTGACATTCATCGGTGCCGATTTCTGAGTTTATGTGGGTCAAATATTGAAATCAGTTTAAGAAATCTACAACATTTTCATACAAGTACATGTTTAATAGAGATGTGTTTAAATCGGTTGTCACTGATATCAGGCTTGTTCTTTCCACAGACTGCTCTGTAAGATCCAACACAACTTGTGAAGAATGTCTGAAGATTGTTTCAGTAAGATATATTTTGTAATTGGCTGTCAACAATAGCAGTTGATCGTCAGACTTCCGAACCCTGTGTCGGTTCCACAGACAGCAATAATTAATAAAACGTTATAAAATGTGTGTAATGGGATTCTTCTTTCTTCTTCTTTTTTTTAGTGCTTGTGGTGCATCTCAAGCCAGAAATGCATTGACTATCCGGTGAAAAGCATTTTGCCCGCTCACAGTGTTTGTCCGCTCTCAGAAGCACGATGGGGAGTGTGCTGGAGTAAGACTGACCATGACATACAACAACCATCTCTTTACCTTCTTTAATGCATGCATCGCGTATATTAGCTATGGGACCAAGTTATGGGTCTCATATTCATAGTTCACAGTACACGCTAACTTTAACTTAATGGCGTTCTTGATTGCCACTTTATGATTTTACTCTTGTAAAATGTGTCAGGGCCAGTTTAACCTTTGCACGTATTACTTGTGTGTGAGAACAAAGTGGGTTCGGACGAGACCGATCACATCTGTTCTGTGCTGTTTGAATCTCAGTGAATTTTCAGACTCTCATCATTACCATCTCTGTGATCGCGGGGGTCATCATCATCGCCATATTTGTCTGCTGCTTCTGCTGCTGTAAATGTGAAAACATCGGGTGAGATGAAAACCAGCACCAAGAGTTTATCCTATTACGATCGGCCGCTTATTTGTACATATTAACCTTCATAATGTATTCTTGTCACTGAAAATGTAATGTATATCGATTTATTGCTATTAATTATTAAGAACAAAACACTGTATCATTTATAAGAAATTATTACATTTAATTTCTCCTGAAAATCTAAAGGTCTAAAAGGAGTGAGGAGCGAATGGAGAGACAAGCTCACCTGAGAAAGTTCCGCCAAGAGGAGAGGTACGATTTATTTCATTAATCTAAGCATTTTGTTAATAATTCTAGAGGCCAGATGATCTTGTCTTGATGAAACTGCTCATTATGTTTTTGTTTTAATGCAGGAAAGCAGAGATGAGGCAGAGACATGAAGAAATGCGATTGAAATACGGTAAGATTTGTCATTCGTCATAAATGATGTAAATTACATTATTCTCTTTTAGTTCACTTGTAAAGAATAATTACATTATGTTTCACAGTTTATCATTGCTCACTCTGTTTTAGGTTTGAAAGCGGATAACCCATACTCTAGATTTGAGAACAGCTAGGAAGCTTGTGACGCTCCGCTGTTGTCTTTTCTTTTACCTCGCTCCTATTGTAAAAATGAACATGCACACACAGCACTCCATTTTTCTTTGAGTTTGAAAGACGCGCTATACTAGTTAGCAGCTGGCCACGCAAATATACTTTGCCTTTCGCTTGAAATTTAAATGTAACACCTGGATATTCAATGAATCTTCAAGCAAACCACATTTAGATGCATTCATGAAGCCTTGTAAATATAGTACGTTGATGATCCGAACAAGCTTCGACCAAGTTAAGTAAAACACACTGATATTTGAGACTTCATTGGACTTTGCCTGTTTCTGGCTAAGTTGCACGGCAGTGAAATAATTTTTTGTTTTTAACCTCTGCAAATTTTTAGCTGTGTAGCTTTTTACTCAAAATAAACTAGGCATAAATATAAAAATGTGCTTTTGTAAATTCCTACAGTTTTCAGATTGACAGATTGATTTGTGTCTGCCTTCGCTAGTTAAACAAATTACACTGAAATTTTAATCTGTCGCAATTTTTTTTTCATGTTTTGATTAAGAGCTTATTGTATTTGCCAAAGGGTTGATCGGTGCAATTTACAGAAGTCAAATAAACTGTGAGAGAGATATCAATAAAAGTGAATGTTGTACATTTGTTTTCTGTGCTTTATTAAAAAGTAAAATTTAAGTTTAAATGTATTTTACCTAAATCATATTAGTAATCTTGACACAACAAACATCAAAAATATGAAACTGTATTTTTTTTTGCAATGATGTAATGAGCAATTAAACTAGTGTTGCAGGCCTTTTTAAAGATAACAAGCAGTTAGAAAATGAATTGAGTGCAAATGTTAGAGGGTCAAGTCAACAAAGAGTTCAAATAGACTTAGAATAGATAGTGCTAGAGGGTCAAATAAAGATGGAAGAAATATGTTTTAGCAGTTTTTTTTTTGAGTAATGTAATATTTTCATTAAGCGAAAGTAATACACACTATTAAGTAGAAATTATGTTCATTATTAAAAGTAATTTGTAGTTGAAGGGCCTAAGACCTTTTCCACAACCGGAGTGTTGGTCACGTGGTTTCACACCGTCCAATGAAATGGACGAGTTGCTTTTGCGCGTTCTGGGGCTACAGCCTCCTGCTGGAGATCACGTGGTTTTGCCCGGGCCAATCAAACGTGGGAATCCAGTCTGCGCTTTCTTGCCGAGCGCGGGGAGGATAGCACTCGTGTTACCGTCACTTTCACGTTCACCGGGAGATTTCTACATTTCTACAAAAATGTCAGACGAGAAGCCAAAGGTACATGCACGTGTCTGCGCTCCGAGTCCCAGCAGCGGGGAGGGGCGCACTTTGGTGATTGTAACGCGCGGATGTAGACTGTCTGGATCCTGCACTTTATATGCGGGGAAACAAAGAGGTTTTCAACAAAGATTTTGCGCATTTTCCGCATATGGCCATGTAACTCAGCCATCCGTCCGGCTACATGGAGAATCGTAGCGTCTCTTGTCGCTAGCGACGGAACCGGCAGCATTTCGCTTCGTTTGAGCCTCAAAGAGATGCTCGGATGGGCTTTCTTTCATGGCGGATAGTTGCTTCAACTTAGCGCCAAACGCAGTTGCACCGAAAGCGTCGCGCAGTTCGCGTCGCAGGTCTTTTTTTTAAAGCAGCGTTTTAACAGATATTGGTGTTTATAGTCAGTTTTGGGTGTCTAGCGTGTCATTAACGTGTGCTATTCTGTATCACAGTAACATATAACGTTAATGTTATATACAGGGATGTAAGTCACAGTGTGATTTTAGCTCAAATTACCTGTCGTGTGTGTGTGTGTGTGTGTGTGTGTGTGTGTGTGTGGACACTTCAGAACTTCATCATCTTTGTTTAACACCACACACTCCGCATGTTTCCTTTCAGGAGGGCGTGAAGACCGAAAATGACCACATCAACTTGAAAGTGGCGGGTCAGGACGGATCTGTGGTCCAGTTCAAAATTAAAAGGCACACCCCCCTCAGCAAACTGATGAAGGCCTACTGTGAAAGACAGGTGAGCCTGCAGCTTGAACTCCCTGAGATCTGCACCCATCCTGAAGCTTTGCACATTTGATGTTACGCTGATGTGCAGATACGAAACTTAAGTGTTTTGTTTTCTTTTTTGCAGGGTTTATCCATAAGGCAAATTAGGTTCAGGTTTGATGGTCAGCCAATTAATGAGACGGACACACCTGCACAGGTTTGTACTCTTATTTTTAAACGTGTTGGGTCAGATGTTGGCGGCTTCTGAAATGTAAACCGATTTAGAGTAGTTTGCAGAAAACGTGCTCTCCCACAGGTCTTATACATGGTGTAGATTCATTGAAACTGATTGTAGTGAAGTTTAGCATTGCATCGCTTGCTTATCAATGGCAATGGTGAATGGGTGCCATGGGAGCTAGAGTGTCAAAACATCACTATTTTTACAAACATGCATGCTCTCCTGCATCTTGAGGATGCAGTCTGTCAACAAAAAAAGAACTAAAACATTAAGCAATCCATACTAAACTTAAAAAAAAAAAACGGGTAGCTTGGAGCAAAAACGGTTAAATGGTTTTTTTTTTTTTTCTCTCTCTTCCCTCAGCTGGAAATGGAAGATGAGGACACTATCGACGTCTTCCAGCAGCAGACGGGAGGAACCTGCTAAAGAAAAAGCACACGTGGATGAAGCTGGTTTATTTGCGCTCCTCTTCACTTCCACTGCAGTTCAGGGCTGAAATGGAAAAGGTTTTGGAAATCAATTGTTTAAGTTAATAGCTGCTTTTTCTGTTGTCGTTTGTTTTCATTTTAATCATCCAAAGACCTCATTTCCGTTTTTGCAATGATCTCCCTGAACTAAATTGGAAATGACAGTTAGTAATGTTTTTTTTTTTTTTTTTCCTCCCCACCTTTTGGAAATTGTATGCCTGTTGTATACGTTTTTGTATTATGTACGTATGTTTGCACCTCCCCCATCTATTTTTATATACAAGGAGGGAAGCTTTGTGAAAGAGGATGTTTGTGACTTCTTAGTACGGTCTCGATTTCTTTAATTGTGGTGAACGTCTAAATTTAAGATGCTCTTTTTATGAACAGTTTCGAACGGTGACATTGCAGCATTTGTTTATTTCTGACACCTCAGGTTTGATAAAGCTAGATTGTGGATCGTATACCGGTAGCCATTTTTAATTTTAAGAACGTTGATGCGTATGTCTTTAAAAGTTTGCTTAAGTATGAATTTCATGATATACAAAACTTAAGTGTTCCCCTTGATTTTATCGTTTCGTAGTTTGCCCTCTGCAAATGCGTCATATTCTTATAGTAACATTGCTCTTATTTAGCCCTTCTGGCGTATCGAGAGTATTAAACGCTGTCCTGGTGTAATTGCAACTCCGCGGTGAATTCAAGCCAAGTTAACGTGTGCGTGTTGCATTGGCAGGGCTGTTTGGGAGAACAGAGGATCCTATGTTGGCCATTTACTACTGTATATAATAAATATAGTTTGATACAGATTTGTGTTTGTCCTTGCATTTTATTTTTGCATAGAGATCAGTTCAAGGTTGAAATGGTTTGCCACTAGATGGAGTAACCGTTATATAGCATTTCTTTTAAGAGATTGCATGCAGTTCTGGAATGGTTTCTACCAAATAGCTGGCGCTGCATTTAATGGAACCGTATCAGATTGAGTCTGTTGTTGAAATGAGTTAAGAACACTCTTAAAATTAATGTCTATATGATTGATATATGAAATTACACAATTTTCTTGCATCACTCATTGAGTCCAGGAATGCTTGTCTTGTTTTTTTGTTATTTGGAATGTGCTACAATGCAACAAAAACGAGTACATGTTTGATCTGAGTTCATAGCTCACATTCATCAAGAATGATAATACGCTATTAATATAGTGTCTCCTCACTGAGGCGTGAAATTTTGATCGATTTTAATTTTGGGAGTTAATGCAATGTAAATGTTTGACATAGTGGAGTGTAGATAAATCTAGAGAAAGAGCTCTTTCCCCTGCTTTCACAGACCAGGTTTAAGCCTAGACTAAATGTAAATCCGAGCTGTTTCGAATGAAAGAAATTTGTACTGATGGATTTAAAAACATGTCAAGTGTCTTTTCTCAAGTTGCACAACAGAAAAGTTTTTTTTTTTTTTAAATTATGTAAATGCTCTGATTGAACTATGGCCTAATCATGGTTTAGGCTAAAGCCTTTAAAACAAATGACCTACACTAAAGATCAAAAGTTTGGGGTCAGTGAGACTTGTATTGTTTATAAGTCCTTTGTGTCCATCAAGACTGCAGTTACTTTATCAATAACATAAAAACAGTAATGCAGCAAAATGTTATTACAGTGTAAAATTATGGTGCTATTTACCAATTTATTCCTGTGATGCAAAGCTGAATTACTATTACTATTACTCCAGTCTTCAGTCACATGAACCATTAGAATTAGAATCTAATATGATGATTTATTAGAATTATTCATGTTGGCAATCATAGTGTGATCAGGGTTCTTAGTCTAATTTCCATCTAAAAGAGTATTAAAAAAAAAAAAAAAATATATATATATATATATATATATATATATATATATATATATATATATATTTCTATTTCTATCATGGAACACTTTGCTTGTACTGAACCGTGTGACGTGACCGCGACACCTGAGTCCGTTTCGCCCTATGACTTTTTGTCTGATGCCTTTTAATTTGAGTCCGTTTCGCCCCATTCCTAATTGTACAAGACTTGACACCTGACGTCGTTTCAGCATACAGTTTTTGCAGTAAAAAAAAAAAACTTTACGCTTACGGAGGGCCGTTATAAACCCCAAATACCAACTTGTATGCGTTCTGTTTACTGAATGCAATTTCAATAATAAAGACTATGATATCTGAACGTATTTTGCTTGAAAATGCAGTACCTTGATAAAAATGCATTTTTCCTTTTTTTCTCTAAAATGTAGAATTTTTTTTTGTTTAAAAGCACATGTTTGGTTCTTTATTCTGATATGTAATATGTTCACACATGCACAGCAGAACATATTTTGAAGGCCGTCAAATTTAGTTGAAAATAATTTTTAAAAAAGCTGGCGGTGATTGGCAACTTTTAAAAAATGAGGAAAACTGATAACATTATAAAGGAATTTAAAATGAAAGTATTATTCGCATCAGCAATGCTTGGTGAAGAACAATAGCAGATTAGCACGGCCTGATTAATCAATAACAACGCAATCCCCACACAAATTAGTTTAGTTGCGAGCTAAACAAGAAAAAAAAACCTGCAGTATTTACATTTCAATTTGCACTTGTGTTGTCTAATGCCAGAGCTGTTTACATTCAGTCTGCGCAGGGGTTCAAGCTGAGGAGTCCCACTGTGCTAATGACTGAGTTCACAGTATGCTGGAAAATACCTCTCTCGTACACTCCAACACATTTTGCAACAGAGAGATCAGAGAGGAGCAGCGGCGGAGAAGTATGTTTATCTCGAGCGTTTAACTTGAAGCACTCCGTAATCCCTCTAAAGGCGGATGAATTACTTCCTGACCTGCCCGTACATGTGGAGAGTCAATGAGGGTACAAAGGGACATTTACCGTCTCAAAGATTCAGTGGGAATGTCATGGTTTGAAAACATCATGCATCTGTTTTATTGAAACATTTCATAAACATTGTACAGCAAAGATTTTTCGTAGCACTCACTACACAAAAATTCGACCGTGTATGTTCTGACTACGCGATCGTTTCCCAATCTTGCTCTTGATACGCCACATTATTGCTAATGCTAATTGAATGACTCCTATTCTGGATAAAAGAAAGTACACAAAGTCAGTTGTTTCTGGTCTGTTTTAGCGAAATAACAGTGAGATCCTCTTGATATTGCTATTTGTTTTGGATTTGTCCCTTCATACACTTTTTATGTATTACGTTACAAGTTATGTCATTTAATTACTAAATGAATGCAACTCTAATCAGTTAGTTACTGAGAAAGAAAATGTGTAATTAAATTAGTTATGAAAATGTTAATGATTACAAAAGGGGTTACATCTGATTATTTTCACACACATACACACAGAGATTTAATAGATTTAATAGATAAACTGCAAAAAAAAGTCAAAAATTCTAAATCTAGAAAAGTAATCAAACGTAATTAGTTGCATTAAAGCAAGTGTGAAATAGTTACGCTTTAAGTTGTAATCTGTAACCTGTATTTCCAAAGTAACCTTTTCAACACTGTTTAAAACTCATCAAATCTTTTTATCGCAAAAAGGTTCTTTGTAAAGGCAAAAAGGTTCTGGAGATTACTGATATGTTCTTGACACAAAGAAAAAAATGTTCTTTTAAGAACTGCTCACTGAAAGTTTTTTCGGGAAACCAGAAAACTCATTTTCGATTCCAAAAGCAGGATTCACAGTGACGTCACAGAAGAACAACAGGGAACAGTTCTTAAAAGAACCTTCGCGTGTGTGAAGAACAATTTGATCATGTGAAGAATTGCCTTCCTCTATAAAGAACTTGGAATGCACATGTTCTATGGATGTTAAAGGTTCTTCATGAATGCCAATAAACTTCCTTACGTTTGAATAGTATCACCATATTTTTTCCACCTCTCCACCTTAAAGTCAGTTGCTATTGTCTCTATTTCCTAAGATTTGAAATCGCAGTTCAAATCTACACACATATCCTCATCCTAGGCCTGCGATCTTTCAGTTTCCGTGCTGTTTGGAGGCTTCTGACAAAGGCCATGTGATGAACTGCATTAGATAAAAGTTGTCTTCAATGGCGGCAGGTGAAGGGCTGCAAACCTCTTACAGCCCACATCAAGGCCTAATAGGATACTGAGTCACATTAAAGCGCTGAAGAGCATGTTGGAAAATGCCACGGCAATCTTCATCCCTTCATCTGAATGATGGTGTTATTTGATACGTGCAGGTGTTTGTTACACTTATAAAGATTAAAACTTTAATGATACATGCTGGTCTTGTGGAAAGCATCGGTTAGCGTAAACAAAATTATTGTGCTGGATTCACCCTCGAAAGTCCAAGTGCGTTGCTTATGCTTTTCACTATTTACACATAATTGAGTCATAGATGGATATGATTACAGGGCTGTCACTGTGTGTGTGTGTGTGTGTGTGTTTCTGTGTCTGAAAGGTTTGTCCCCAGAGTCTCTGGTGCTGCTGTGATAAATTGGAGAGTAAGGTCTGATCTCACACGGGGAATGCTGCTCTGTGCGAGCTGATGAGCGGTTCGCTCGTCTGATTAAAGGCTCCCGCCGCTCTGATGTCTCACGTGTCAGCTAGACAACCATCAGTCTGGACACAGACATAAACACGCTGACCTTATTTCAGCTATTGTGTCATGCATTCAGCAAGCCATTTAAGACAAGTGTGAAAAAAAACTGTGTATGTGGGTGGGGGAGTTTTGTGGGAGACTGAAACTAACTTGAATAACATTTTTATTGAATTTAAAACCAATTCAGTTCTGTTTTAAGACACGGTGAGACAATGACAATCCAAATGCTTCAGTGTGAATTTCTTGTAATTTAGAATAAACTTTTATTCACATTTATTATAATTTTTTATGTATTGATTTAAAAGTGAATTCACTGGGAACCTTGATTTAATAAATAAATAATAGCTTAAAATTTGCTATTTTTTGAAGTAGTAAATCACAATGTAAAATAATATTTATTATAGCATTATGCAACTTTATAATTAGTTTATTATGATATTAGCTAGGCCAAGGTGTTCACAATTATTTTTTTTGTTAAATAACCTATGGAGAAAATCATTTTACTATGTTTTCAAGAAAATGATTCTTTGTAGATGATGCAACAGTTGTGCTTAATTTCGAGTTCAAATGAACAGCATTTATTATTCAAAATATAGGATGCTCTTTTTTGGTAATCTCATGATTGTCTTTACTGTCACTTTCGATCAGCTTAATGTATCCTTGCTAAAGAACTATTGATTTCTTTAAAATAAAATTGCTGACCTTATTGGAATGGTAGACTATTTTAAATATTCCACATATCAGGGCGTTTTTTTTTTCTTCATGCAGCCAACCTGAACTCCTTCTCCAGTCAATGTGCATGAAAAATATGTATAGATGTATTTATCAAGAGTCAGAACCCCGTGGCGCGAAGGACTTCAAGTTTGTGCTGACTCCTGAATCAGGAGAGTAGAGATGAATCAAGTAGAGATCGATGTCAAGACAAGGTCAGAAGCTTGCATTTTGCGCATGTGGGGCACTTGAAAAAGCAATTAAAAGTAGCTCAAATTTACCAGCCTAATTGCTTGCCTTTGTTTTCAGCGGCGTGACGGTATTTTCATAGTGGTGTAGCGTTAGGATATCCGGTTCATTCTAGTGAGTCGGTTCGTTCGATTCACAACAATGTTTCTCCTTGCCCTCTCGGACAAAACGTACAGGCCTCATTTAAAATGATGAACCCCGTCGATACACACGTTTATCGTCCCAGTGATTATATCAGCCAATCATTTCCCCCATGCCCCTTATGTTCTGCCCAAAACACCTCAGGGCTTTGATAGAGCATCACAGAGCGGCCGGTGGGTGGTTATCTGCTACTGTAACTCTTTGGCTGCTCACCATGCTCTGAAGGAGCCCTTGAGATGTGAAGAGTCCTGGGATCAGGGACACATTGCGCCTGATAAAGTGTTTCCTGTGTGGAGGAGCACATTATCTGCCCCGCTGGCTCTGACACAGAGAGCTGGAGGAGTTATCAGACGGTTATCAGTCTGTGTCTCAGCTCCGAGATGAGGCAGGCTGGCAGAGCTCGGGCACTGGGCTGGCAGATAGCATCTATGGCATAGCTATAGATGCCATGAGTGCGTGGAGGCTTTGATTTGTCCTGACGTAGGATGGGGCCTTTTGATCTTTGATTTGTGTCCCAGCGAGTACATCAGATGGTATAGTCGATATTTCAGTTTCAGGGAATCTTGTACTTGCATTACAACAAGCTAAATACATAAATGAAGAACTATGTTAATAAATAAGAAAGCAGAACTGAATGAACTGACTGCTTAAAATGTGTTAAAGTTACAAATCTACTAACAGAGCCACACTGAGACTCCCCCAGAGTTGATGAGATGAATCCATTCGGCCGATCTCAGGGTCTGACGATAACACTTTCAGCATAGCTTAGCATAGATCATTGAATACAATTAGACCGGTCGAATCGGGTTCAAAAATCACCAAAGAGTTTCAATATTTTTCCGATTTAAAACTGGACTCTTCTGTAGTTGTATCATGTACTAAGACCAGAGGAAAATGAAAAGTTGCAACTTTCTAGGCTAACTATACTCCTATTTCGGAGTAATATTATACATAATACGCAATTTATGCTGGCCTTTCTCCAGAAGAGAAATCTTAACACAATAAAACATTTTAGCCGGGGAAGTGTTTGAACTGGAACTCCGAAAACCTTGCACTTTCAGAGTAAAACGGCAAGGCCTAAAACTGAGGTGAACAGGTCCTTTAGGTCAGTGTGGTTTCTGGGTTGTTTAAAGCACCTATTTTAGAAGGTATTTAGAAGGTTTACAAAAGAACTGGAGACATTCTTTGTGGAACTCATAAAGGTTCTGTAAAACTCCATTTGAAAATTTGATTCTTAGTTACCCAAGGTGTATCTTTCTTATGCTCTGGGCCATAGCGCTGATAGTTTTTGATTGTTCGTGGCTCTTTGGATCAGATGACACGTTAAGCTCAGAATACAAAAGAAGTGATCACACAATGAAACCACTGACAGAGATGCTGCATATCTGATACATTTCCCCTCCATCTGTACACTGGATACTACATGGGAATACATGTGATAGACACAAGACACAACTTGTGCCAAAACATAAATCTTCTTTTAGACTTAGAGGAAAGAAAAAGACAAAGAGTTAAATCAGAGTTATACTTGAAATGTCCAAACTTTTGTAAAGTTTCATGTCGATCGCAGCTTGCAATCTTCTTTTAAAGGTTGATTGAACGAATGAGGAAAAAGCCCACATAAAAGAATATGAGAAATATGTATGTAGTGTTGCTCTATAGTGTTAAATACATTTTCATCTGTCTGTCTTAAAAAGCACTACACATACTTTTTAAGGCTATAGTGCAGTACTTCAAAGAAAATCACGCAAATCAATGTGAAGCGAATGTTTCTCTGAAGTCATTAGATCTCATATAATAAGAGTATGACCTCATCGTGCAGTCACGGGGTCATCCTCGGGTATTTACTTGTTTTCGGAGGTCAGGTGGTCAGTTGGAGGGTTAATGAGTAGGTGAGATGTACTGGTTGAGGCAGAGAGCTGTGAGGGAGCTTGTCCCTCAGTAATGATCGGGGCTGCTTCCCTGCCTGATTAAAGGCCTACCGCGAGTGTCAGTGTGGCCGCCCCACTATTAGCTGCCCATTAGAGTGAAATATCCCAGCTAGCTGACCCCACACAGCCCTCGGGCTGGACCATAAGTGCACTGCTTGCTCTTAATAGTTTTTTATCACTATGTAAAGAAAATAAACGCTAAAAAATGCTTTTAAAGATTGTTAATTTAAATAAATTTAATTAATTACATTTAATTGTATTATTTTATTTTATTTAATTTCATTCATTTTACAGTCTAACCTGTGAAATAAGAACACAATGGCGTTTATATTTAGATGTGGATGTCACAGTTGTAGGGTTTTCCGCTCCACAGGGCAGAAGATGTTCACATGCAAACAGTAGCTGTCATTTCTCACATGTACTGAAGGGTTTTTCACCTGCCCAAACATGCCAGGATTCTTCCTCAGACTGATAATGAAACAAAAACAGAAATGCAAGAGTTGCTGCTTACATAGAACAGAAGAAGTTACCTTCACTACCGCTGCTTTTTTTTATAATCTTGTTTTCAGTTTCCTGTCAGGAATTATTTAGAGGTTAAGCGCTGTTACTTAACACTGTTTGACGTACGTTTACGTGGCAGAGCTGCATCCATTATGCTGTATTACACACAAATTATCTTTGGCATCGCTGCACAGAACCTGTGAGGAGTTTTGCAGCCAGCATCAACAAAGGGAACAGATTAATGTTGACCCTGAAAGATCATTTTCTCTTGTGTTGCGCTTTTCTGTTTAATTACGCTTTGAACATTTTCTATCAAGTCGATCTCTAACACAACAACATGGAAGACTGGATAACTGTGTGTAATATTTTGCATTAGTTTTGATGTAATGTATTATTTTTGTGTAACAGTTTGTTATTTTATCCAGACTTTTCTCTTGTTTCCATTAAGTGTAATCTATGCCTTTTTCACACATTCAGATTTCCAGATAAGCCTGAGCAGTATTAAGGAAGGAAATTGAAGACACAATATGGCACAGGTGAAAAGGACAGAGGGTGTTCTCATTATTGCCTGAGTGCTTTGATGTACAATTTCTATAAAATGTAGGGGAAAGCGAGGTACACATTCAGTTTTTAACTGAACACAAAAGAAGATGTTTTAAAGAATGTGTGTAACCAAACTGTTCCTGATTCCTGTTGATTTCTAATCTATTTTTTGCATACTATGTACATGCTAATATTATATACTAAATCAGCAGTTTGGTTACCAAAACTTTTGTACTCAACAGAACAAAAGTAATTCATACAGGTTTGAAACAGCATCAGGATGAGCAAATGATGACAGAATGTACATTTTTGGGTGAACTATTCATTTAAATGTAAAAGTTGTTAGTAAGGTTTGTAATTTAGTTTTTCAGAAAGGTGTTTTATCTTTAATTGAAGTTCTGACTTTGCTCAGTTCATCTATTTTATCTCTAGGTTGGTGGTTAAACAGACTCAGATTACTAATGCTGCACAGGATTTCAGCACTGTCAGGTAATGTAATGTTTTAAATTACAAATATTATTTGAATGAGTTATGTATGAATAAATGAAAAACCTGAATCCTTAAAATGCATAGTAAACATTATTTTATTAAATTAAGACTTTTTTATCAGCAGATTAGTATATTTATAAGTAATTATATGTCCCACATAGACAGAATTATTTTTATAATTGATAATTAGTATGAAATAAATGAATAAATAATGTGTAAAATTGTAATGATACAGCAGTAGTATAGTACAATAATTTTACAATTTTTCTAAATATCTGCTTCATGCTTCAGGCAAAATTGCACAACACCACTTTCATGTAATTTTCACTCATACACTGTGTTGTAGTACATACAGGGCTGTATATTAGACTGTGTGTCAGTGTTTTGGACTCCTAATTGGCCCATCGCATCCGAGGACTAGAAATGAGCGTGTGCATTATCAATGTGTTTATCAAATTAGAAGAGTGTTAACAGTGTTTCCTTGTGAACATTTGTTTATCCAGTGCTTGTTTCCCCCTCCAGCCAGCCACATGGGGTGTTGTTGAAGACATGGGTTGATGGGTTGAGATGCAGGTGAAGAAACGATTGACTGAAGGGAGATTTCCTTGACAAGTGGTCCTCGGGGTAAGGCTCTCATCGCAGCGATCGAAACGAGCGATGCCGTTTAGAACAAGAGCAACCTGACACACACACACACACACACACACACATGTACAACACTGGGGAATTCCTCACGACACCTTAAAGACATGAGATAAGAGCTGGAAAGAGCCTCTTTCTCTCTCTCTTCTGTGTGCTTCACTCGCCCCACCTTTCCCTCTCTTTAACGTCGACCCCTCCTTTCTACAGCTGACTTATTCTCATTTAAATGTCTGCGGGGTAAAACACCTCTCCCCGCTCATAACTCACAGGTGAAGTTTACACTCCCCTTCATAGCACACTGACATGTACAGCAAAGCAGAGAGACCTCAGCCGGACACCGTTCGAGGAGTGCGTTCTTCACAGCCGTGGAGTTTTGACAGACTCTCTTGAGAGTTTGGATTTGCGATAGCGCAAAATGCACTGGCATCGTATTCTGCGTTTTTGATCACGCATTCACTGTAATGCTTATGAAAAAAGAGGAGGACGGCAGCATCTTCGGGAGTGGGATGCCAGTTTGATTAGGAGTGACACCTCAGCCGTTTCCTGGACACCTTCTCATCCTCACGGGCCGGATGTAAGGATGGTCTCTGGGCTTTGAGGATCGCTCTGTTCGAGTCTGGCTGTGTGTGGATGGAGCTGAGAGAGCGGAGACCCTGATGTCGGAGCTGCTGCTGCTGGCCTGTGTGCTCCTTTCCTGGATCATCACCTGCCAGTCTGGACCATGGAGGCCTTGCACAGGTCAGACCTACTTAACATTTAACATGCATACAGCTGTAAAGAAACACATTTAGAAGCATTTTGTAGAATAATAATATAGTTCCGTTTTACTTTTTTAAAACGATCTTTTTTATTAGATTGTATTTGGAAGAAGTCTAGTCTCAGTCACAACTTGTCGCTGTTGTTAAAGTCACTATTTGAATCATGTTATCCTATGTAATTATTGCAGATTTTCTACTGAATTGCCTTTGGATTATAGGCTTTACGGTTAGTAAACCATTTCGGAAAACTAAATAAAGGCAGATGGTCATGGGAGGAAAAAAGCAGCTCTTGTAATTCAAACACAAATGTCAATCAGTTCTGTCACGTTATACTCTACTGTCAGAAGTGTGTGTTTTTTGTTTCTTTTTTTGGTTATGTACTTGGTCAGGATAAGCCACTCTGAATATCTTGGTTCCCAGTGGGATGTAGGCGTAAAAGAAGACACAGATTAGATGTGGTTGCCAGGTGCTGATGTAAAACACTCTGGTGTTGCACAGTGGTTTCATTTGAAAGACGTCATGCACCGTAGAATGACAATGAGAATGAGAATCTGTTTGTAGCAACTGTTGCTTGACTGACCTAGCTGACAAATATACGTTCTGAGAACATTTACTTGCATGCATTATATAATTTATTTCAATTATTTTGTTTTTGTTTATGCATTAATGCTAAAGAGAGATTTAATTTTATTATTTTGCAAACATTATAGAATTTTAACTTTTAAAAGTTTTTTTTAAGAAGTGTTAGATTAATGTAGATGTAGATAATAAAATCATTCCCTGGGCAAAATATCTTTTGAGAGCATTGTTAAAGATAAATCTGAAACTGAAGTTGTTCTCTGCTTTGAGAGAACCTTGCCAGAGCATTAACCAAAGTTTGCTGGGAAAATATCTCTAGCAAATTTGACTTGTTAGTGACACTGTGTAAAAACTGGACATTTTACACAATCACGCTATCACTGCTTTTATTTGAATAAACTCTTTGAAAAACATGATATGGTCCCAGGACAGAGCAAGCACAAAATACACCTGACACCTGAAACATTTTAGATTATATCTCATCTCATCACAACATAAAATCAGAAAGGGGCTTATACTGTAACAGGAATAGATTTAGTATTCCTTTTAGGTGTACACTAAATCTACTCACAGGCTTATGCAGATCTATTAGCTAAATAAGCAAAAACTGGTATTGTAACATTATAATAAAGATAAAGAATAAAAAGAATAAAACATGGCGAGGCTTTTTGTTAGTAATCAAAAAACAGCTTATGCCACTAAAACGTTCCTGTTTATTCTCAGAATTTAAATGAATATTCTAATATGAGTTCCAGTATAAGAGCCAGCAGACATACAGTACATGGCCTGTACCTGCATACTAAAATCACTGAGCTGTATATGTAAATGTGAGATATTTTGAAAAGCGCTGTTTGCTTTCCAAAATGTCTTTTGCTTCGCTCTCTTTGAAATATGATCCATAAAGTGTTCTTCACTCCAACCATTTCCCTCTTTGATTTACTGAAGTGAATCAAAACAAAACAAGAGCGCTTGCTATTGGAATCTTTCATGCCTTAAATCATTTTGTGGAATCTTGTAAATCATTAAAACGGTGTTCACTGGTTTTCAAAAGTTTGATTTGGTATTTATAATATTCTTTGTGTCACTGGAGTGAAATAACTGAATGTAAACATAGGAGACTTTTTTTAGAAGAAAATTTCAGATCTGGCACTTTTGAATTTTGCATCTGAACTCATGAAATATATATATATATATATATATATATATATATATATATATATATATATATATATATATATATATATATATATATATTTATTTATTTATTTATTAAGTTGGTATTTTATCGCTGCTGAATCTCCATAATCACATTTAAGCAAACAGTATGACACGTAGAAAATGCATGAAAACAGTATGTTTCTTTACAGATCTATTACCACTGGATCTCCTGTCCCGGGTGCTTCCTGTGTCCAGCAGGGCTCAGGATGGGATACGTATGGTCCAGTCCAGAGGTGCTCGTGGTTTTCAGTTTTCTGGATCTCCACAGCTGTTCAGCTTCCCTGCCTCTCAGCTCTTCATTAATTGTAACTTCTTTCCCGCCGAGTTCTCCATCGTCGTCACACTGAAAATCCCACAAGTGGCTCCTGAGGTGAGAACAAAAAAAGGTTTAGGTTTGAAAACATCAAAGCACCTTCAGAAGCCTTTTCCTCAGAATATGCTCTAGATTTCGGAGTAGCGATAGTGATCAGTCTTCACTCTTTGATGTGCAGAAGAGTGAATACATCTTCACACTGTTGGAGGGAGATTCAGATGAGCCGCTCGTCGGTCTGCGTCTGTCCCAAAACAAGTTCCACTTTCTACAGAAGGGTCACGGCAGCAGGAGGCGCAGCACTTTTAAAGCAGTGGGGCTGGATGATAACCGCTGGCACACTGTGGTCTTGGCTGTTACAGGACGCTACACCATACTCACTGTGGACTGTGGCTCACCTCTAGAGCTGTAAGACTCTCTTTGGGAATTCATAGATGTCGGGTTACAATGATATCATGAGCCAAAATGGGAGATATTTTTTAGATTAAGCTATATTATTTTGTTTCATAAGTTTATAAAATGTTCTGTTGTGTCTCAAACAGAGTGTTTGAAAGACCTTTCCCGATGATCTTGATACAACTGATTCCACATTCTTCATCGCCAGCAGAAGAAGATGGAACGGCCTATTTTCTGTACAAATACAATTTCAAAGCTTTTATTATTATTGGATTCCCAATGCCCTTGAAATGTGAATGTATCATGTTTTTTGTTTTTTTTTCCAGGGTCTCTTACGACAGCTAGTTTTGTTACCGGGTTCAGATGCTACCTCACAAATTTGTCCCTCATCTGAGCCCCGGCTGTCTGCTCTCTCAGTTCCTAAGTCCCTCTTACACCTGCCAATCAAACCATCATCCGCTGACCTTCCCCTCCACCCTTACGGTGAGGCTAATAAAACATTAACACTGGAATCATAGGCTGCTTATCGGTATGCACAGTGATCTGCTGGTAAAGATGTAGACACACTATCACCTTAATACCAAAATATGATGTATGGTTTGCATTTGCATGCAGGTGTTAGCATGTGTTCATTTGGTAACTTGATGTTTTGAATCGTAAACTTGTCTAACCAGTAACAATCTAAATGTAAGCTAATCTTCAAAAGGTGCAGGTGTTATAGATTGGTTTCTGTGAAGGTCATGTCCACTAAGGATATCTTTAAGTCTGCAGGAGTCCGTCCTGTAGGAATGCTGTGTGTTTTAGCTGTAAACACAGGTCTGTGATTGTATGGGGATGTGAGTAACTCTATCTCACAGGTCTGTTGCTCACTCGCTGACGTTGACTGACAGCCTTGTGCTTTGAGTTTCTCTGTGGCTCAGAAGAAGTGCTGGTGTTTGAAAGCAGGGTGCAGTTGTGCAGGGCTCGCTGTTACGCTTTATACTGTGGGCCTGTTGAGAGACATGACACAGGGCAGTGAGAGGCCATGTTTGCTTCATTTGCCCTCATATAATGCATGCAGACTTGGTAACATTACAGATGTGCTTGATATTTTCAAATATGATAGCAAACATACAGTTCTAAGTGAGACACGTTTCCTAATAATTAAGCATTTTTAGCATTTTTTTTGGCATCGGTTAATTTCGCAATGCTCTAAATTTACCAAAACACTTTATACATGTCTCAAATCAATTCATTTTTTCATTACACTGGCAAATATTGTCACCCAACATTTTCATTCGTACAGCAAATACCTAAAAAATACAATAGGTGGCACTACACAATGTTTTCTTCTGTAAAAACAAGAATCACTATCTACACTATCAACTATTGCAATTCACCGCAAACGTCACATGGTCCATGTCCACATTACTGTACAAAATTATTCAAGTTGATGATAATGTAATTTCAAAAAACGGAGTATATGTTCACTTCCATCAAAGCTTTCTGGTAGTATTTAATGGAAAATATTTAATTAAGTGTGAAAATGTCTTGTTCAGCTCAGAACTTAAGTTTAACAGTTTTGAAATTAGTATTAAAATGTGCATATTGGCTTGTGGTGGTGTTGGTGGTTGTGTTTTTGTGTAATTTTTAGTCATTGAATGCATTTTGAATGTAGATTTCTTTCTTTTGATTCAACGACTAACCAGTATAGTTCTTCCAGAAGCCACGTTAAACTGTTAATACACTACACTATTTCTGAAGCCGTCTTTGTTTATTTGACACAGAGGCAGAGGTTCGGGTGACTGCGGGTGTGATTCCTCCCTGTGGACTCTCAGAGGAGGGACAGCTGTGGTTTAACACACTGAAGAGAGGACTGTTTCTCTGTGATGGGATTACATGGCTCAGTATGCTGCAAGGTGATTTTGTAACCGTAATTTGCAACTGCAATTTGTATGAATGCAACTTCTATTTATAACTGATATGCTATCTAAGTATCACCTTACATCTCCACAGGGAAAGAGAAGCTGGATTACGTGGAGGATCACCAGGATTTATTTACCAACTCTGAGACATTTGACATTGAGGTTTTCCACATCACTTCTGTAGGGCTTTTCATGGCGACCGCCAACCGTGACTCCCACCTCGGATCAGGAATTTACAAATGGACAGATGGGAGGTTCGAACGATATCAAAACATCAGCACCTATGATGCACAAGCATGGCAGTACTTCACAGTGGGCAAAAAGGTATGTGTGGACTACTTACAGAAAGTGATACTGCTTTTATACCGAGAAACGTACATTTTAGTAAAAAAATGGCTATTTATGCTTCCTAAAATCGCAAATCCGGAAATCGCATTCCTATAAGTTGCATTCAGAATGAATTACAAGTTGGTTGGGTGAATGATGCAATGGCTCGCCCAGAAAAGAAATCTCTTGTAAAATGAGTTAAATTAAGCAATTTGGTAAACGATTTGGTGATTCACTTGTGCCCCTATTATGGATTTTTGAAAGTGAGCTTTCATGCAGTGTAACACAGCTCTTATTGCATGAAAACATCCTGCAAAGTTTTAAATCTGAAAGTGCACAGTGTATACAGTTATTGTCTCTCAAACGAGTCCCAAGCCGTTTCAACTGGACGTCAAAATAAAACACGAGAGCATTTTCCTCTCCCACTTGTTGGTCTTTTCGCATTTGTTTGAATGAAAATGCAAATTCATTCTTTGCCGCTACATGCCGCTTTTGTAGCATTTAATGCTCACGAACACAGCTTCAAATGCAATCGACCAATCACCGGAGGTTCCAGGTTTGGAAAAAATGTATCATTAAATGAATTGTTTGGGAGTTGTTGAACATATAAAGTAAAATAAATGCATATTCTAAAAAAAATTTATGCGTTTTTTGACCTTGCATGTATAGCTACCTTTTGTTTGGGACTAAAATATGAACCTTTCATAACCCATTTATCATAACCTACCGACATATCTGTGTAACCTGCAGAAAGTAATCCACAGCACTAATACAAAGATTAACATTATATCCGAAGCAAACATAGACAAGCGCAGCAATACAAACAGTAAAAACTCTTAGTGCGGTTGGACTAATACATTCAGCGCTCTTGTAATGCTGCTGAGCCAATCAAATTTGAAGACCGAAACTAACTTGTAGAAATGAAAACCTGGGATATTGATAGAGCTGCCAAGTGGAACAGCTGCTAGGCCACTATGAGAAGACCGTTTGCTCATCCCCAGCTGTTCTTTATACATTAGAGTGGTTTCTGATGTGGTTTTCCAGTGGGTGAGGGGGTGGCTCTCAAGTTCTAATGTTGTAAATCACATGTGCATAATAACAGAAATTAATTTTGTCTGATGCTGTATCCAAAATGTACAGCAGACACCTCCTGCTTCCCTTCACCGTAACTTACTGCATAATTACAGCCAAAGCTGTATGGGACTCTGTTAATACCTGCAGTGCAATTATCCGTATGTTTTTCTTCTTGAACGTCTAAGCTAAAATTATGATTCATGTTCAATTTAAAAGTGAAATAGAGGGGGGAAGCTTTTGTAATTGCATCAGTGACCAGTTATTAAAAGATAAATCAATGCACCATTAAACTGAAGTTCAGAGCTAGTCAATTCATTAAAATATTCCCATCAGCGCAGCTTTGAAATCTGTCCGGTATAATTAAAAGCCTCTGAAGATGCAGAAAGCACCTAAAATCATGAAGTACAAAACTCATTACAATTTCATTCAGTAGCCTTTAATTTACCGAAGCTGCTGACGTGATTTCATGCAACCATTTTTCCCGTAACAGAAGTTCCTGGTTGTTGCAAACTGCAGAAGCGAGGATGCAGAGGACCAGGAGCAGTCTGTGATATATAAGTGGAGCTCAAGGAAGCTGAAATTTATTCGCTATCAGACTCTGAACACACACAGCGCTCGTGACTGGGAGGCTTTCAACATTCAGGAAGAAACTTTCCTCGCGGTGGCCAATCATAGGCAAGGTAATATTCATCCGAACAGCTCATTGCACGTCTGTCATCTCGCGTGGCGTGGTTGTTGCCCTTTTTAAACTGCAGAACAAAAAGAGGAGGAAGTTCATTTATGCGATTTCTAAAAGAAGATTAAACTTGAATTCCACGCAAATCTCATACAAATCTATGGTCTTTGAGGCCCACAAGCCGAACAAAAAGACCATCAAGGAAATCTTTTCAAGGCTAAAAGGTCTCCTTGTTTATGTGGTTCACTTTGATTCTGCACTTGATGTGTATTCGCTTATGAGAGCGCGCTGTGCCCATCCGTTCGTGTGAAGTTCTTACGTGCGCCTCTGGCATTGATCAAAGCGGAAACGCAGGCATAAAAGACACCTTTCATAGCACTTCATAACCATACAGGCCCCATCTATACACCTGCATCTGCTGGAACACATCCAAACCGAGTCGTGTCAATCCATGCAGATTTCTGTGTCAAAATGTAGCTGAAGAGCCGTTTCTAGACTGATTTTTATTTTTTGTCCACAGGAGAGAGAAACCATAATATTGACAGTGTGATCTACAAGTGGAACGAGGTGACACAGTTTTTTGAGGTCAATCAGACGATCCCCACCACTGGTGCTTACGATTGGGAGTTTTTCGCCATCGGCCCATATTACTTCCTTGCGGTCGCTAACACTTTCAATGGAAGATCTACAGTCATTGATTCTACCATCTATATCTGGCTGGGAGGGATGTTTCAGCCTTATCAGTTCATTACAGTGAGTGAAATCATCTTCTCTCAGCATGATCATCATCACAGTGGAAGCACCGAGGGCACACACACATCCCTTTGATCCCTGATCTGCTAATCAGTTTGGGGTTTTTAGTTTTCTGCAGCTATTTTTGGACATTATTTACATTACAAACGTCTTTACAGTCAGTCGAGAAAGTATACGTGTCCGAGTAAAAGCGTTCATTTCTTCCAAAACAATCTTCCAGACCTTTGGGGCGATCGACTGGGAGATGTTCCAGATTGAAAACAGGGTTTTCTTGGCGGTGGCGAACAGCCAGATGCTCACCGAAGACGGTAAAATCCTGTACTCCATCAACTCCACCATCTATGAGCTCAGCATGACATCTCAGACCTTCATCAAGTTTCAGGATATTGAAACGAACAGGTGAATTGTGAACTGGTCTTTCTTAGAAAATCTTACTTTTCACCTTTAGTATTTTTGTTTAAGGAGCGCTTTTTTTGTCTGGATCTTGCAGTGCTTTGGACTGGGAGTATTTTACTGTGGGAGACGACAAGTTCCTGGTGGTGGCCAACTCTTACGATGGAAACTCATACTCTCTTAATAGTGTTATATACAGGTACGTCTCTCATACTGCACCGGGGTTATTGTAAAATGAAAACCATAAAAACTATATTACTTTAAATGAAGCATTAAATGAAATAGAATATAAGCAAAATTCAAACTTATTTTTGTTTCAGCTAGTTTCCTTGTTAACTTGAAGTACTAAAAATAAATAATAATTATAATAAATATTATTAAATAATAATTAATATATATATATATATATATATATATATATATATATATATATATATATATATATATATATATGTGTGTATATGTGTAATTAGATAATTTTGTACTTGGTCCTTGGTAAGTAAAATAATAATAAGTAATAATAAATAAATAATAATAAATTCACATTTTCTATTTCAGTTAATTTTGCTCTTTCAGTTCTTTTTGTTTCAGGTTTATAGTTTTTTTTTTTATTTCCTGCTTGAATTAGGAAATTTTTAGAGTGCAGATCTTGACTAATGTTCGATATAAGAAATAGGTCTTTGCGTCCACAAAAGCCGGGACAGTGCGGTGAGTGCTGAGATTGGGTTATTTCAGTCAACAAATACAAAAAACACACATTAAACAGCAAAATTATTGAAACTTCAATCATTTAATCTGAAATGTAAAAAAAAGACTTGCATTATACTTGATACTGCAAGCAGTTCTGAAGTGACACACTGTAACTTGAAGAGTGAAATGTTTTAATAGCATTATAAATGGTTGTTTTGCAGGTGGCAGGGTTATGAGGGCTTTATCCCGGTGCACAGACTGAGCACCAATGGCTGCAGAGATTGGGAATATTTTAACACAACCGATGGCTCCTACCTCATCTACTCCAGTGCCAGAGCTGCTCTCTCTAAAGTCCTTAAATTAAGGACAGTCTAGTGGCACTGGACACATGGACTCTATCTGCTGCCAGAAACAGCAACTCAAAGCAAGAACACAACTGAACTCATAAATCAGACGTTCTTCAATGCAAATGTTATCCAAATCTTAAATCAGCGTATCACATGATAACACTTTAACGCTTAATGACATACCTTGAAACTAGCTAAAGGATGAATCTCATCACTAATGAATCGGTCCGCTGACCACCTAAAAATAACAGCACACTCACTAAACATTCAGAAGACTTATACCTGCACATATTTGCACACGGATCATCAGTATGCTTTGTTGATTAAAATGTCATTATGTCCTGTGGTTATGCATCATTACTCTGCACATGAAGAGAGAGAACATTTTATGGATGACTGGAAAAATAGTTTTATCAGCCAACAAAGAAACTGTATCTAACTGTACTGTACCGTCTGTAAGCTAATGATTTACATTATTTTTTATTAGAAGGCCTTTTAATTGAAGTGTACAATATATGCAATAAATACAATTAAGACATTATTTATAATAGATAAATAATAATAAAAAATGAGGGATTTTAGTAATACACAGACTATTTTCTTTTTATATTATAACTATGACTAAGTTTAGAACTTGATTGTGTTGTAAAATATATTTGGTTTTTTCCCCTCTGTATTATATTATATTGCAATATACCTCACCCCGATTACATTAAACACTTTTCACGTTTGTTTTACTAAATTTATTAACCTTTTGGATTTGTCAAGAAATGCAGGCACCATGCATCCTGTCTTGGGAACATAGGATTATAAAGGAAATTGATTGTCTATATTAATATATTATTATTATAAATCTACAGATTGCAGAAACCACTCCTGTCGCTCATTAAGATTAAGAATTACACAAAAATGCAGTTTGTATTTTAGGCGCCATCTACTGGAAACTTAAAGGCATGACCTATATGTTATCTGACACCTAGCAGAGGACTATAAATAACCGCGTACACTAAAAAGTGTCTAAATATTCCTGAAAATTCATAAATCAATATATAAGTGCACGCGGGCTTTTCTAATTGTCAGACGTAACTGCATGGAATATTCTGTAATTAATATTTGCTTTTTCAAAAAAATATTTTATTTCATTAAAAAATATATGTAAGTGTATAAAACATAGCCTGAGGCAACAAAATTGTAATTTGTAAGTAAAACACTTACATACAAAAAAATGCATTTGAGTATAGACTACTTCTAACAAAGTCATGTGAAGAAAACCGCGGGAAATACAATTCAGCTCATTGCAATGCAGCGGTTTCCCATTCATGTGTTTTCGAGTGTAGTGAACTTGGGGGGAAAATACTATCGGCGCCATCCAATCGCCGTCTTGCACAGATGCCCTCTACTAAATGTCGACCAATCAGGTTCTTGCTTACTGAATAGTAAAGAATCTTTCCGAAGTAGGAACAGCCACTCCGCATCTGATACCAGTCGGATGAGATTTGTTCTGAGTTTTTTTTGTTGTAACCATTGCTCTATGTAAAATAAATAGAATAAAGGTGTGGTCGTGTAAAACATGTGCTATTGTAGATGCGAAAATAATGTAGGCTTTGACAACAAGCGTTTTATCAGTGTAGTATTTTCGTCGCCCTCTTGCGGCCGTTGCCCCGCCGCGCTAGTGCGAGTGGGAGTGGAAACGCTGGTTTCTAAATAAAGCCTCTACGACAGCGAAAGGCGGTCATTACCAGACGCGCGGTCCGAGTGCGTTTGGGCGCTGTATTTGGTTTTCGTTTGTAATATCTCTCCCAGTGTTACCGCTGCAGCGCAATACACGCAAAACAACAATGAGTGACGCCGAGAAGGAATTCGTGGAGCGGGTATGTGGTATTTTTTGTACTGCTTTGTATTTCTGCACGCGCCCTTCCATGTTTCTTCTGGAAATGTCCTCCATATTGTATGCTAGCCAGCAGGACCGAGTCAGACGGGCTTCATTCATTTAGTAAAATCTGATTCTAAATGTACAAGTGCAGTGATGGTCTCGATGCTTTGTATTTTAACGTCTTTGAACGGTTAATGAAACGATGTAGCTTTTACACGTATTATGGATTTGTGTCGAAATCCAAGTATCCAGTTAACGTGCGTTAGCCAGCTCCAGCGCTAGCAGACAGCGTGCTTCAGATCAGAAAGACCTTTAACTGCCTATCAGTTTTCTGCTTTTCTTTAATAGTAAGCAAAATGTTTTAACATTACTGTCTTTACTAAGTGTTTTCTCCTCGCATGTTTTAATAAATCTATTTAATCTGTATGAGTAATACTTGCTGCTAATACGTGAGAGAAGGTCATCCTGAGCCTTAAAGCTAATCTCATATGCACAAAATGCAAATTCGTTTCAAAATCACGTGCACTTTTAATATTATACCGACATTATTATTTTGTCTAGTATGATACCTCAACTGTAGGCTTGATATGTAACGTAACATTTATAGGCGTATCAGAAGTATCAAGTTGGCTTAAGTTAAATCTAAAATATTGCAAGAAATACAATTACGCGTTAGTTTGTGATCTGGAGTAACTGCTTTTGCATGTTTGCTTGCATAAGGCTCAGGATGCACCTGAAAGTGTCTTAATTGTTCTTCATGATGGATATTAAAGCTCACTTTTCATTTCTGTTGGTTCATCTATAATGTTTTCCCCACACTAATAAAACAGTAGGATTATTGGTTGTGATGTCCAGTGTTTACACATTCTTCATCCTTTTTTTTTTTTGTTAAGGTTAAGGTTGGAAGAAGAGAAATCTGGACGAAGTCAAATGTCAAGTTGTTAATGCAAATAATTTGAAGCTGAATTTTCAGTGCATGCTATTTTTCGGAGCAAAAGAAGTTCCCATATAGCATTTATGGGCAGTGAGAGAAATGGGGGAAGAGGAATGAAGTCAGAAATGAAATTGAAACTGAAGAAAGAAGAAAAGATGTGTTATGAAGTTAAGATCAGAAGTTATCTGGGATAAGATCGCAGCGCTAAGTAACTCTTAGTATGTTTGTCCCATGCGTGCATGCATAAATCTTCTGTTGTCCATTTGTATTGCAATAGTTACTATTGTCCTGCAGCATGACAGATTTACAGGTAGTTATTTTCATAAGTAATGCATTACATGTCAAAAAAAACTACAAATTCCTTTGTTGTAAGTGCTTCACAGTAAATTTACACTTAACACTAGTTCATGTACCTGCAGGGAAAAGGCCACTGCATTTTATGCTAGTCTAGAATGGTCTCAAACTCATTTTATATGCATACAGTAATTAGTTAAACATTCTTAGTTTGACCGTGTTCTCTGGCTCTAACGTGATTTGGATGTGGTTGGTTTAGGAGTCCCGCTCGACCTCTAGGAGCCCAAGTCCTAGAGGATCTGCTAAGTCAGCCAGTCGCTCGCCAGAACGCTCCCCTGCTCAGTCCAAAGAGGGGTCCCACCACTCTCGCTCGAAGTCCCGCTCTCGTTCCAGGTCTAAGACTCGGTGAGTGTTTCTAGGGTTTTTTTTTTTTTGAGGTCAAACAGTCTACATGGGAAAGCAAGGGTCTTTATGTTCTTGAATAATAATAATAATAATAATGTATTATGTATAGCACCTTCCATGAAGAAAGTAAAGCATATTAAAACGAGTAAAAGTATCATTACAAAACAAATTAAATGTGTCTTAAAGTTGTCCAAAACATTAGTGTTTCAATATATGCTTGAAACAAGAATTCATTTCATATTATATACATCTGTCCTTGTATGTATTATACTTCACAAAATGAATGTTATTTCATTCATCTTAGAATATAACTTTGCAAATAGTTTTTTTTTTTTTTTTTTTTTTTTTTTAGGATGTAGTGAAACAGTTGTTGCTTTTGATTAAGTCCAAAATTGCATGTCACTTGAAACCGTTGAAACGTCCTCGTGTCTCGGCTGCTAGTGGACTTCACAGTGCACCGAGTCGGCAGAGTGGAAGTTACACCTGCTGCTTTCCGGTTAAAAGTAGAAATGATGTTTGGCCCAGATTTAAAAAAATGTTACCCCACCCCGGACTACGATTTTAAGCACTCTGCATTTGATCGTTTGACACGCATTGGTAGCAACTTGATCTGTAATGAAATTGAAGCCGGAGGTTCTTGTCTGTCTAAGAAGTTGAAGACAGGACTTATCGCTTGGTAACTTGATAGTATCGCTGTCTGTTGCCTTTTACGGCGCTCCTTTTCATTTTACTCGATCCTTCTGCAGGTCCCGTTCCCATCGGAGCTCTCGCCGGCACTACAGTCGTTCCCGATCACGCTCTCATTCCCGCCGGAGACGATCACGCAGCCGCTCGTACAGCAGCGAGTACCGCCGCCGCCGCAGTCACAGTCATTCTCCTATGTCCAACCGCAGACGTCACGTTGGAGACCGGGTGAGACACCGAGCCGGGTCCATGCCTGATGTTCTGTGCTGTGTTTTTTGTTGTGCCAAATCATAATCAGTCACGTTTTCTTCACCTTCAGGCAAACCCAGACCCCAACAGCTGCCTGGGAGTGTTTGGCCTAAGCCTGTACACCACAGAGAGAGACCTGAGGGAGGTCTTTTCCAAGTTTGGCCCTCTGAGTGACGTCAGCATCGTGTATGACCAGCAGTCTCGGCGCTCCAGGGGTTTTGCCTTTGTCTACTTTGAGAACAGAGAAGATTCAAAAGAGGTGAGTTTTTCGAAAATCTGATATGTTGTTAAACAGCAGTTGTAATTTATGTGCATGTCCAAAAATGGGAATTGTTGTCTGAAATCACTAACCATTTTACATATTTTTTTTTTTTTCAGTTGCTTAATTCAGAAGGTTAAAGGAATATTTCACCCTCCCAGATATGAGTCCTCTATCCAAAATGCTGCTTTCTCTATTAAAAAAAGCACTTTAAAATCTTATTCTAACTGCATTTTTTTAACTAAATTTATTACAAATCGTTTCTGATAAACTGTGTTTAGATACCGGATTGTTTAAAAAAATGAGTAATTTGTTCTTTTAATGAGTCAATTGTACACATCTGTGTATTCAATGTAGTTTGTGGCACAACTGACAAACACTTAGCTGCTGACAAGCTATACAGAATGTAATCACAGCTGTTTTGTGGCCAACAATAATACCTGGGATTAATGGCCTTAAGAATATTGTTGTTTGCTCAGTATGCTTTATTCCTGTCTGTTTTGGTTTCAGGCTAAGGAGCGTGCAAATGGTATGGAACTAGATGGCCGCAGAATCAGAGTTGACTACTCGATTACCAAGAGGCCACACACACCTACTCCGGGAATATATATGGGCAGACCAACATAGTGAGTCTGATTGCTTGAAGTCTGTTTGATCGCACACTTAAGTGACTGATCTGAATGAATGATGATGAACACTGAAGAGCAGTAGTTCATAATAAACTCAGGAAAACTTTATAGTGTAATCCAGCCTGTAGGTGGCACGCTCATATCGACAGGCTCCAACTACACACACAATGCTATGGAATTATTGCCTTAATATTGTCTTTTAAATGCTGATTTTGAATATCACACTGTAAAGCAATTTAAGTGAGGAAACGAATACCCTCTCATCTTAAATTAAACATTTAAGCAAACACAAACTATACAGAGGCTTTTCACATGAACTTTAAAATGCGGTCTCTCAAAGGAAAAAAGCATGCCAGCTAGTTACTGACCTAAGGCGGACACATTTAGCTGAAGCTGACTATAAAATGACAAAATTAATTTGCACTTATTCAGCTTAGAGGTCTGTGTTTTGGGTGTGTATTTCGGTGTTCTTGATCATTAAAATGCACAACACTGATCAATGTTGAATTAATGTTTTTCTTTTTCTTGTGCGCAGTGGTGGAGGGCCGAGTGTAAGCCGCCGCCGTGATTACTACGAGCGAGGATACGAGCGTGGATATGATCGCTATGATGACCGAGACTACTACAACAGCAGGTCGTACAGGTGACTTCACTACTTTTCAGCAGTCTGTGTGTGTTTGTAGAGACATGCCTCTATCCTACGTGACTCATTATGTTATATTGTAGTACTTTTTTATATTATATTAAGTAATACTGTTAATCTGCAAGGATGCTTTTTATTAAACAAAAGTGGTGTTCCACAAGACTTATACTAGTTTATAATCACATCCAAAATATTGTTTTTTGACATGCTGTTATATTAGTTTGACAGCACTAATTTATACTTAACTTTTTTTGCTGTTTTATTGAACTTTAAAGAATCCTGAATTGAATACCAGTTTCCCAAAAAAAATGCTATGAATGAAATCCTGATTTCTATAGGATCATGCGACACTAAAGACTTGTATAATGATTCTGAAAATTAAACTTCATTAATTAAATGGAATAAGTGTATTAAATTGTAATGATTTTAGACAAATATTCAATTAGTAATTTCTGGCTGCTATGCAGATATAAATTCATAAACAACTTTTGCTGGTAAAGTACATTTTCTTAATGTTGTTATAAAATTTGTTACTGCTAACCGGTATACAAATTTATTTAGATGCATTACAATGATAACATTTAGATGAGATCACTGAAGGAAAAGTTGGTGAGCACCACTGGCAAATAGGGCAAGTGACCGTTGATTCTATTGGCCTTAACAAAAAAACAAACACTTGCTCCAGGATATCAGCTTATTTCTACTGTTGAGCCCTGGTCCCACAGACTGCATACATTAGTTCACATTGCATAGAGTAAAAATGTATTTTGACAATGTTACTTGCCTTTACATTTGTAACTTGCTTCATATTCTACAGGTTTGAATGTCACTTCTTTGTGATCGGTAGATGTTGCGGCTCCCATTAAATGTCATGTTTCCGCTCACAGGAGAAGATCCCCCTCTCCTTACTACGGCCGAGGACCGTACAGGTCGAGATCACGCTCCCGCTCCTACTCTCCTCGTAAGTACCGCACACCACCCACTTCAGTGGCACTGTCTCCCTGGCTTTGTTTCAGGGGGTTCATCTCAGCGCGGTGTAAAATGCTCTGCTAATTTGACATGCGAGAAAATAAACTTTTTTTTGTTTTGTTTTTCCAGGTCATTACTAAAGTGAAGTTCGACTCCTCTCGCCATCCCTGAAGATGATGTTGATGACAATGACGTTCTTGTTGACGTAGATGTTTTATTTCTGGTGGCATGAGTTTGGATGTTCTTTAAACTCAATCCGTTTGATTTCTTGCCTAAAGGTTTCACATGTCTTTGACTGATCTGGATATTTCGGTAGTTTCAATATTTGTGCACACTTGAGTTTTTTTTTTTTTTTTTTTTTTTTTAAGTTTCCAATCTGATGCTGAACTTGCGTTTATTTTATATGATGTCCTGCTCACACCCCGTTATGTTTTTATCAGTTTTAAGCTTAGCAGTGGTCTTGCAATAAACTGCTTTATACCTCCCACCTGAGCTTCTGCTTCAATCACTCAAAACATTGAAACCTGTGCGGGTCAAGTCTGACGTAATCCTGGTAGACCTGGACCTCATATTTATGTAATGCATACACAATTTCTCTTAATACATTTGCCTTGAACTACGTTGAAATGAATGTGTTTACTGAATAGAACCTCTAGAACACCATTCCCCGAGCTCTGTTCCAATTTAAGTCTCGTTACCTCAGAGAATATATCCTTAACAGGACCATCTAAAATACTTCTCCAGTAAGTGTAAAAAAATGTAGTTATAGTACTCTGGGATTTTGCATTAATTTGGACATGGTGTGGGTGTCTTTAGCTGACCGATTTGGGATTCCCTACTTTTACTGTACCTGGCTCTTAGAGGGGTTTTTAATTGGCTTTCTAGAGTGCTGAAATCAGCATCATAATATAATATATTTCAGGTCTGTTTAAGCAGCACGAACTGACATTAACTGGTCCCGGTTTAGTCATAGATTGTGTTAGTAAAGATTAAGCTGTTGTAACACACTCGCTACTTGGCGCTGCTGCATTTGCAGACTTGTAATGTTGCAGGGCCTCTGTAGATCTGTTAAATAATGTCTTAGAGACACAGGAGAAAATCCCCAATATACTGCTGTACAGAGCAATTCTGTACGCAGTCTTTTAAGTGTGTGTGTGTGTGTGTGTGTGTGTGTGTGTGTATATATATATATATATATATATATATAATGCACACATATCTTTAGAAGGCTCTTAGCACAGTCCACATAAGTGGAGTCGTTGCATTATATTGATATATAACGCTCGTGCTCCTCCTAAATCATAATTCCATAAGGTTTATCCACATTCCTGTTTCTTTTCCATTGACATGGGCGTTCCCAGAGAAAGTCCCATTTTCCAGCTGCTATTCTCTTTGGAGTCTGTGCTTACAGTTTTACAGTCCCAATTATCAATCTTAGATTAAATGCCGAATCAAACGCGAAGGCTGTAAACCGGTCTAAAACAAACGGCGAGTTATTCTCACAGGGGACGGGGGAAAACGCCCATCAATCCACAACACCCCAAAGACGCCAATCACGCTGTCAATCACAAATGTAAACGAAAGCCGCTTCTGAAAATGATTTAAATACGCACGCATCCGTTCATTGAGACACGCTGAAGGGCTGCACGGCCTGTCATTACAATACACACCGACTTGAAGAGACGTTCTCTCCATGTAAGTGGATTTAAATGAACTAACCTCCCGTGTCGCTCACCGAGTCTTATCATTATGCCTTATCCCATGATTTGTGGCCGCAAACCGAACGCCAGACACCAATTCAAGTCCATAAACACCTCAAAAGTGATTTTGTGATATTTAAGAGCGGTTTTATTTAGAGGCGGCGCTTGTTGGCAACAGAGTAACGTCGCAACGACACTTTTTTTTTTTTCAATCCCAGTAAGAGTTTGAGCAGGAACAGAGTTGTGTTCATGTAGCAGGGGGGTCCGGCTGCATCTGGGGGGTGACCGCTGATTTTCAGCACGTTTATTTTATTTTTTTCTATTTTATTTTACCCTTATTTTCCCCACTTCGAGCAATCCGCTGCACGCGCGCGCCGATATATCTGGACGTACAGCTCTTGGTATAGACCATGAACAAACTCTATGTGGGGAATCTGAGTCCTTCGGTGACCGTGGAGGACCTGAAGCAGCTCTTCGGCGAGAGGAAGCTTCCCGTGACCGACCAGGTCCTGCTCAAATCCGGCTATGCCTTCGTGGACTTCCCCGACCAGAACTGGGCGATTAAAGCCATCGAGACTCTATCCGGTAAGTGCGTTTTTCGCGTCGCGCCGAGCCTCGGTTATATGCGTACACCTCGGACTGACACCGTGGAAGACTTTCTTGGAAAAGAAAAGAAAAAGTAACGCTCGGGCATCAGCCGCGCGCTGCTCCGGTTCTTCGCGTACGCGCGAACGAACGCCGCGAGCTCAGTCACTCTCGCGCTCGCTCGCTCGCTTTCGATACGCGATACAAGTTGAATTTACGCTACAATTCTTTTAAATGCACGCCCGTCTCGCCGAGACCGCCGAACGGGGGTGATTTCTCAGCCAACGGCCCGTAGGAACGCGTCGGATGGGTCTGATGCTCGGGTGGCAGGCGTAATTATTTTTCAGTTATTTTTTGTCTTGATTTTATTGAAAAGAAGCGAGCGAACTGAGCGAGAAGAAGGCGTCACATGCGTGTTCCTATGGTGTCCAGGTATGTTTTTACGAGGTGTCTTAAAGGTGGGTGATGGGGGTCTGGAGGAAAGTGCTAATAAACAGGTAGCTGGGGGGGACGGAGGTGAGATGCCAATTTTTGTGCTGCGCCAGGCCACTCATACACAACAGATGCACAGCACAACACCTCTATATTCTTCCTCCACGCTCGCGAGTCGTTATGCATGCAACAGAAAAGTACACGTCCAAACCTACTTGAAGAAACGGGGCAAATTTAGGCAGAAGAGTTGTATCCTTTGACCTCCCATTCTTCAAACTCTCCTCATTGCTCGTATGTGGTTAGTGGGAGTGGAAAGCATGGCTGCCCATTCTTCATATCGTATCAGCTCATCAAGCATTTCGCATAATATCATCAGGCATAACAGGAACGTGGTAAAGATATTACACCTTACACGTAGACGTGATAAAACACACCACGTCGCCGACGTGCATTTATAAGCACCAACTCGCACGTGCGATTGTGCCCCACGTATTTACGTCGCACGCGCGGTTGTTTGTTTTATAAATAGTAGTAAAAAAAAAAAAGCTGAAATGCATATTTCAGCAGTGCGGATAATGCACTGGAGGAATGCAATTTTGTGATCATTTGTTTTGTTTCTTGTCCGCAGGGAAAGTTGAATTGCATGGGAAAGTGATCGAGGTCGACTACTCTGTTCCGAAAAAACTACGGTAATAATTTTGCTTTATTTATACGCTTTTGCAATGCAAAGAAGCACGAGCCCTGCCACATTTGGAAGTTGTAGGTGCAGTGTTGTGTGGGGGAAATTCTCCTTTAAGTGTAGGTTATTTTGTGTTTTTGACCCTCAGGCGTAAGCTTTATTTTTAATACCGCGTTCTTCTTAACTGTCCGTTTTATTTGACTTGCATTTTTAATGAATGCGTGTTTTGTCGGGGTTAATGAACTCCTTTGCGGTTCGCTTTAAGCGTTAATACCGGCCCAATATGGCCTGGACTCATAATGCGCCGTTTTACCTTAGTCATGTACTGTATAAAAGCGGTTTCAGGCTGTATCGGGCATAAAAAAAATGAATATTTCCTTGCATGATCCAGCACAGATTTTCCCTTTCGAAAAGCGTCAAGAACACGCAGCGCTACACGTGCAGCAGCTCCAGGTAGTAAAGGTGAATATGCAAATGAAGTTTTAACCGAAACGCATCTGA
Organism: Puntigrus tetrazona; assembly: GCF_018831695.1. Lineage (NCBI taxonomy): Eukaryota > Metazoa > Chordata > Actinopteri > Cypriniformes > Cyprinidae > Puntigrus > Puntigrus tetrazona. The sequence goes on from NC_056707.1 coordinate 8,462,736, forward strand.
AATCTGACATTACGCCCTTTTTCTTACGCTGCAAGAGCAAGATCATTGTGCATGACCTCATGGCGCGTGTTTAGGCCCTTCCGTGGCCCACGTGATTTCCCCTATAGGCCCCGCGTTTGTGTTCCACGGGAGGGCGGCATAGAAATTGCCAGAGAACAGCCCACAACCTTGAGATTTAAGGGCTCATGTAAAATTGCAGACGCACAGTTCATGTCAAAAGCACGCCTGTTACGGCGTCTCCTTGTCAGGCGAGGCGTCACTCGCAGTGCTTAAATCGAAAAGTAACCGCGCTGCGAAGGCGTGGAAGCGTTTTTTTCGGTGAACACGTTAACGCCGGTCCCCGGCGCCTCGGTGGGTCGCGTGTAACTCGGGGAGCGCCTTGCATGAAGTGCGCAGTCAAGATGGCCAGTCTTTGATTTGGAAGAGTCGGCCATGCTGCTGCTAGAGTCAACCTAACATGACTGAAAAAGCAGCATGCACGCGCAGAACGCGCGTGTGTGTGTGTGTGCGCGCGCGTGCAGCTCGCTGTAGAACGTTTAACGCGGTTCTAGAACGCTTCTAGAACGAGGGGTGTAATCTGAAGCGAGCTGGAGCGGCCCAGGTTACGCGCGTGAGACGTTTGGACGCGTTTATGTCGGAATATATTCCTCACACACAATGCGCGTACGTGTTAGATAGGGCACTGCGGGCTCCCGCGTCCACATTTTCCGTGATTATAGGTTTTTCTGTTGTTATTTATGACAGGGTTCGTTTTAGTTTATACGTACTGAGCGTTTGCTAATATTCAGTACGCACGTGAAGTGGATATTCAGTCGAGCTGGGCACATATGTTTATTTATTTTTTATTTTTTGTATTATTATTTGCGTTAACCTGTGTCAATGTTAGCTATATTTCACTCAACCCTTGGCGTGTTCCGTGTTTAATGTCGTTAAAGGGTGTGTTTAGTAACAGCTGTTTTTATTTATATGCTTAATTTATATATCAGTACTGTGTTAAATTAACTTAGAGGAGACCTACTCGTTAAAAAAGTTAATAAATTAAAACTGGATCTTTTAATGTAATTAGCATGTAACAAATTGACATTTAGGTGCATGGAGGCAATATCTTACATCAGATTTTTTCTTTTTTTTAATACGCTGTTTTTAGAGTTGTTGCCTTGATAATTAATTATAATAGAATTAAAAGGTTGTTTTATTGTTTGGCAGTTCTTTAACACATTGCATCTTTTTTCCTGTAAGACTTGAGGAAATTCTATACATGCTGACATTAAATTATCAGGATAAACTGGTTTCTGTTGGGAAAAAAAAAAAATTAAAGGGACTAAATCAGCCCACATAAGTGATTGCATAGAGCTATTTGTAATGTTCCTTGTGTTGTTTTGCATTTGCTGAACAGACTTTACAGTTTTTAGAAATGATTAAAAACAAGCAAGCTTTTTAGGCAGCTGATTTTTTTGAGATTAGTTTTAAGTAGTTATATCTTGGCTGGTTTTGAGAAATAACAAGTACACGTACATGCATGTTAACATAGCACCCAAAACAGTGTTTAAAAATATAAATGATCACATTAGTATGTCAGAAAGGAGATGTTACACGAGTATTGTTTTTGGCTTATTGATCTGTAAGTTATCAACTGCTGTTTGATTGTGTGAGTGATGCATTGTGTTTTTAGTTGTGTTTTATATTTTTTTGTTTATCAAGCTTTAAAGCAAATCAGAATTTCACGAACAATGCTTTTAAACTTGGTTACATTGTACCTTAACATTTAGTCAGCTGTCTGAAAAGCCATTATAAATTATACATAGAATTTTAACAACTCAATGTAGCAAAGTCGTAACCATTATCACACAGTTTGTTTTCACTGGATTTCATGCTTCAGCATTTAGAATACGAATAAAGAATAATTGCAAGATAATTATTTAAAAACATATATTTTGCTGAACTAATATTGAATATGTATTTAGAACAGAAATGTCCCAGTGTTTTGGTGCAGTTTGTGAAAGTTTTATTGCAGCGATTTTTGTCTTGAGTAGCGCTACACTTTCTCTTTTGTTGTATGTTACTTTTAGATTAAAAAATGTTGGCTTAGGTTAAGCAGTGCTTTATTAAGCAGCCTGTGCTCCTTTCGGGACGCTCTCTGTTTAAATGTGATGCTTTGTGATGTACTGTGTATCAAGGGAGTGGGAGCATGCATGTAACGGATGACATTTAATGCTGTGGATAGTTTCAAACGTGCTTCTCATTCGTCTAAAATTATATAGATGTTTTTTGGATATAATTATAAGCTGTTCAAAATGATACATTTACAGTGTATCAAACCGATGATGTTTTAAGCATGTAATGAGTATTTTAAAATTATTCTGAAATGCTGTCCAAATAACGTGTATTTAAATGGTCTCACAATTTAGATGCGCTTTAATAACTTGTTTTTATTCTTTAATTCATATTCTTGCTTTCGAAAGTGACTATTTTTGTTGATTTGCTTTCTGAACTACCAGAAGAGGTTTAGACATATATTTTCTGTTTTCTTTCATCATATCCTGTTGCTGTGCTTACGTGTGGCGTTAAACCCAATAGTTTAATTGTATAGTTTATCAGGAACAATTCAGTTCGTTATTGTTTTGATAAAATCCAAACAAATAAAATGATTTTGAATCTTGCAGAACCATCATTTTATATTTAAACCGAAGTGTGTTGAACGGATGTAAATGGATTACAGAACATTTGCTTTGGTTTCAGAATAATCATGCATTTAGTTTTAGGAATTATGATTTATTAATTTTGTTTTCAAACAAAGCAAAATTGTCCCTGTGTAATGACGCTCTGTGAGGCTTGCTCGATTATAGTCGATTCATTATTTGCCGTGTAGGAATATTCATACTCTTTTGAACATTTGATGGATTTAATTTGATCATTTTATGTTTGGCAGGCAGATTAAAGCAATTACTCATTTAGCTTTAATTTCTAATAACTAATCTGTTTGCGGTTTAGAAAGGGATCTAAGCGATTCTGTAAAAGGGCTAGATTGTGTATTTGATGGCTATATCTGGATGGCTAAAAATTATTCACCCAGTTCAAATGATTTTTCTTTATTGGCTCACGAGTTGAATAGATTGAGATGAAGGCTAAGAACAGATCTGTAGCTGGAAAAGTGGGTTACGAAGTTGAACTCTCAATAGACAACTAGTCACAAAGCCCAGGGGCATTAGGATCTCAGAGACGAGGTCGGTTCAATAATACCCTCCCCCCCCCATCACAGCTTTATCCATCATCACGTATGGCAAACAAATGATCTCTAATACTCCGCATCGCATCCTAGAGTATTTGTGCAGATTCATAAAAGATTATTTGAATGACTCAAGACTCTCGTTAAAGTTTGACGCACGCTCGGGTGTTTGTCGTCAGAAAATAATATGCAGCGGATGTGACGCAAGAAATCCATATCCTTTCAGATTTGCTGCGGCTTTAGGTGCTTCTACGTTGTATTTGCCGTCACAAGCAATGTTTGAACTCAGAGCAAATGAAATTCCCTGCATTGTCCCCTTCTCCTTTCACACGATCAAAATGTGTCTGTAAAGCCGTTCTCAAATTGAATACCAAGCGATTTTGTTCTTTTTGAACTCACTATTTGTCCAACTCGAGTCTCGATTTGGGGTTTTACAACAGGCACTTCAAAACCCCCCCGTATTGGTTTGTCAGTACACTATCTTACTTTGCCAAAGTGATTAGAGATTATCCGTCTTGTCACGCTAGATCTTTCAAACCTAAAAACGAAATTGCAGAAACTTTGTGCGCAGGTGCTTCTCCCTTCTCATTTGTGGATGCTTCTCTATGGTACAAATATATCTAATCTACCTACTATAGCGCTGCTCTTTTCATTGGCATCAGCAAATCTATTTTTACCAGCGCTCAGTGTGTGGTTTTTTTTTTTTATTATTGAAATGTTAGTGTTACTGTACTTGGTTTTTTTCGGTGTCCTCTGTAACCTCGCCTCCCTTGAGATTAAAATACTGTAACGCAAAATTCCTCATTTGTTAATCCCTTTATCGCTATAAAGAGGGCAGAGAAAAGAAAAGGATTATATCATAAAGAATGTGAGAATGATTGTCATAGAAGCTTTTATGCCGTAATCTCTTGTGAAGCGGCTTTTGGCGGCTCTCTTCACGGGCTCTTATCAAGTGTTTGTTTGTTTAAAGACTAGCGGGCTAATGATAATGTTTCTCATTTGTTGAGCGTTATAAAAGAGATGGTCTGTTTTGAACAGGTGTAATTTAGTATTTTTGTCGGTGGAGTGGATTGTGCCCTTCGAGTGGTGAAGGGATGACGGTTAGTGGTTTGTCGCTCATTTGCGAGATGGCTTATTTGTTGTCATCGTATTCGTACATTAAAAACATGGACTCTTAACTGTTCGTATGTTGACAGGGAGCGCATGAAAGGTGGTGGAGTTTAATCTCAGACTGTACAGGCTCTGTTCCTGTACGTACAGTAAATCTTCAGATTTAATCTGTGTCTGTCTGTCTAGGTCGCTGCGTTGAGGAAAAAGGCTTCAGTCTGGTGGGGTTAGTGTGAAAAGGCTTAACGTGAATGGACGCTGTTTGAAAACAAATCTGCAGTCATTTCCTGCTTGCTTGAATTGAGGTTTAAAGTCAGCATGAAGGGAAAATTCACCCTATTTATTTTCTTAAAACACTTTTTTTTTTGGGAGTGATTCGACCATGCAAAAAATAATTTTTTCTTGTAATATAATCAATGTAATCACAGCACCATAATCTTGCGGATCATAGATCACCTGATGAAATGACAGGTTTCAGACTTCTGCATTTAAGTCATCATAAAACTCTCCCCTTTATTAAGATTGAAGCAAGCTTCATCCAATCAAGAAGTGATGGATAGAGGCAATGTAACGTCTTACTTTTACTAATAATCCATTTTACTTAACACAATCAGTCACTACTTCCTTTTCGCACTAATTTCCAATATGCTCCTTTACCCTGTATTGACAGAATTTGGGGGAAAAAAATTGCATACGCTTTCACGTCACAGAATTTCCAGAAGAAATTGCACCTGGATTGCCCATCAAATCAGGACGTCTCTAAATGTGAAGCATAAACATTATTTACAAAAATCTGGCATAAAACGCTTCAGAACTACACGTTCTTCTATATTGTTTATTCACCGATAGATTCTGGATTAGATACGCATCCCTTGGCTTGAAGGAAGCCTACCTTCGCAGTAGAGGACTGTGGGATATCTCAGCTGAGCAGGGCACCGCTGAGCAGCAGTGGGTGAGCGTTCAAACATGGCGCAGTGGTACTGCTTTGGGGTTTGTCTTGCTCTTGGGTGGCATGGCAGGCTGAGGAAACGGGCAGCTGAGAACCCAGCAGGTGCCACGTCTTGCACTTCGGCCCCGATTGGCTCACTCTGTGACTGAGCCCTGATAGTGTGTGTGTGTGTGTGTGTGTGTGTGTGTTGGAGCAGTTGTTAGCCCCCAGCTCTGGTGGGATGGTGTCAGGCTTGGTCAGAACCACCTGTCTTGTAGAACCTATTCTTCTCCTAACCATTCGTGGTTGTGTTTCTGTGAAGCTTCATTTGTTGGTCCACTGAAGACGCCTGTCAGTTGAACTCAGTGGCATTCAACTTGTCCTTCCGCGCAACTGTCACAAGAAATATGCGTAATATAGAGGAGCTGTAAATATTTCATTGCGGCTGCATCAAGGGCATGCTGCCTCATCTTACAGCGTTCAGAAGAGAGCACGCCATACCCTTAAAGGGAGCTTTTCCTCACCCAGCAGTGTTTGCAAATATTATCAGTGCTCCAACTGTTCTGGCAGAACAGAGTCTATACCCAACAGTGATTCCAGCAGAATAATCCTATGGTTACCATGGCAACCTAATAGGAGGGTTGCTTTTTTTTTTTTTGAGAGGTCAAAGATGGATGAAAGGCATCCTGTATTATACATTGCATTTTGTAAAAGTGCATGTAGAATTTATTTATTTATTTATTTATTTTTTGGCCCAAAGGAAAATTTTCTTGCTTAGAGGTTGTTCTTTCATAGCTCAGGAGACCCGTGGAGTTGGCTGCTGTTTTATTTAAGTGTCGGCTTTGTCTCATAAGTTTATTCTAAAACTCTTTAGCAGGAATCAAAACAGACACAACTGAAACTGTTATTTGTGAATTATGTAAGAGTACAGAATTTTAGCGCAGGTTTATGAGATAAAACTTACACCTTGAATGCAGTGCTAGTGCTTTTGAATAAATACACTATATATTTTATAAATGTGAATAAAAGGTTAAATGCATTTAATTCTTGTCCACATCTGTTACAATTTTTTTATCTTCTGCAATGAACAGATTTTTAAGTTGTGAAATTTGAAATAATTTTAGGTAATTTGTCCAGTTATCATAATAAAAAGGGGGAAAACTCAAAGTTGTTTGGCGTAACCTTTAATTATTTATTAAAAAAAATGTAACAAAACTGCCTCACTGTTTAAAAAGTGTGTTAATAAAAAACAAATGACATTCAGGCAAATCAAAGATAAAATAAGCATCTGTTGGTTCCACCTCATGACATTTTACAGTAATCGAATGTAAAGCTTTATAATTATATAGGCAATTTTTTATTATTTCTTTCTATCTTTAACATAATGAAAACAAAGAGTGCATTTACTAAGTGCTTAAAACTAGATTTTTCCTTGATTTTCATTAATGTGGAGACTTTTAAATGCCACTGCCCTGAAGTTAATGGATAGCGCAACTCAAATAACCGGCTCATCTGAGTAAAAGCTTGTGACTTTATTGAAATCTTTTTAAAATGCGTTTCTCACAATTCCCAGGATATTTTCTGAGTCGAAAAGAGAAAACAGCCGTGTCATTATTAGGATATATTTATATTTTTCCTGTGTAATCTTACAATTAATTCTGGAAGAGCGTGGCTTAGTTTTATGTGTTGTGTTTGTTTAAAGCCGTTAATCAAATTGTCACTGCCCATCCCTCATGGTCCATCTGCATATCTGCATTTGGCATTTAGAGCACAATGTCTCTGGTGTTTGTGGGATCTTCCCCTACGCAACTGTGAAATTTTGTCAGTAGGATTTTTATTCACGAATCCCACTCATGCATCAACCATCTACATTTTGCCTCTCCATATGTATGATTGAGAGGGCATCAACAACACATCCTCAGAAAGCCCTAAGCGAGTCATCACCCACCAGCTCCCCGAGCACAACTCTGAGTATTGTTTCGCACTGTTTGATTAGAACGAAGACGCAGCCCTTCACGAGTGGACTAGAGAGATGGAGGATCAAAGCCATCCACGGGCCTTGAAAACGTACTAATGAGTTTTGAAGGAATTGTAATGATTGATTCAGTGTTCCTGTGAGATCTCTGCCTTATTTTTTTTTACCTTTGATGGGTGTGGAAATTTTGTTCAAATGGATAGCGTCTGCTCGATTTTAGCAGAAGGTCAAGCTGTAGTAATAGAATGTCAATTTTTTTAATACATAATGTATATGCGCTGCTGCTAGAGAAATAGTTTCCCACCTGTAGATTACAAAGAGATCTGCCTTTTTGGCATTTTCATTCATCTCAATAGAAGTTGAGTTTGGGGACGGTAAGAATTTGTCGTAGTGTTTTTGAAAGAAGTCTCATCAAAGCTGCATTTATTGGATAAAAATTCATTAAAATGCATCTTGTTTAAAATATCGTTTTGTGTTTTCAAATAAAATTTATTTCTGTAAATCCTGAAATCTGTTTAATATGCTGATTTGCTACTCGGGGAACATTTCTTATTAATATCAATGTTATACAACAGCTGCGCTGCTTCTAGTTTTTGTGGACACGGATGCATTTTTTTCTGGATCGTTTAGTGAAAATAAACTTCAAAAGAACAACATTTATTTGAAATCGGGGTTTTTTGCATTAAAAATAAACACACTTTTTTGTGACACTCGATCAGTGTGTCCTTGCTGAATTTAAAACAAAAAAAATCTTACTGACCCCAAATACATTACTTATAATGAACAGTTTTAATTAATTACAGAGAAACAAACAAAAAAAATGGAATAAATACAATTTTGCATGGTAGCAAGTAATGACTTTCTGTTATAGCAGGTGGATAATATATTTAAAAAAATTCCTTTAAAAAAAAAAAAAGATGTATTAATGAAGCAGTAATAATAAGTCTGCTCCTTGCACACAAAAGCCATTATCGTCCTAATGTCATTAAGTCATTATGTCTATCACCATACAACCTGACATTTGCAAACGTTGTTCGCAGACAAGTGAAAAGTGCTGTTTTATCAGCCTTCTGATGACGGTTCAATTTCCATTGAGTCACATTGGGATAATTGACAGCTCTTCTCTTGTTTGCATGTCTGCATTCAGTTCGTTGGCTCTGAGAGTCGCTGGCAGAGGGCAGTGTTTCAGAGGTGACGAACAGTCTACCTGCAGTGCTGGTGACATATATACAGGCATTAATAAGGCAAGAAGCTCAGTCATGAAGGCCTCTGTGCCCTGTGGCGTACTCACAGATAGTCTCTTGTGGGTGCAGTTTGACAATGGACGAAACGATGTCAGCCACGTCTTTCAGTTACACCATTTTTGCACAGTGTGTCTTTGTCACCCTCTCGCTGACTGAAACGCCTCTGCCTCAGCCTTCATTGTGGGAACCGGTCAATGAGTACATTGAATGAAACTCTCGCTGATAAATATTTAGCCTGTTCGACACAGAATCTGCAGGCCAGGCATAGAGAAAGAGCCCCTTGAAATAATCATGCTAGTGAGAGGCAGTTTGCAATCATTGGAAACAAAACAAAACTGGAATGGAACAGAATGCAGTTTCATTCTTTGTCCGAAACGTTCTGATCTTTCTAATTCAAACGGGCTATAATTAAAAAAGAATGTCTATCGGTTGAATTAATATAATTTTATTATCAAAAAACATGGTAATGCTGGTAAGCTTAATTTTAATAAATCTTTTCTGTAAAACCAATAGCTGTACAACAGAACTTTACAACAACTTTAATTAAAATTGTCTGTTATTTCTTCAAAAAACACAATAAGTGATGTGATAAGAACATTCTTCTATACTGATGGAGTCTCAGAGCAGCTCTGGAGATGAAGTTCACGTGGAGTGTGTGTAGGACTGTATATTAGAAAAATTGAAGTATGAAGCAGAATTGAAGCGGTACATTTCTTCTAAATGTACTCCAGTAGTCAAAGAAAAATAAATCTAATCACAGGCACCATATTTCAATTTATGTGCACAGCTGTAATTCTGAGGTATTCATCCAGCCAAATTATGCTAAATGGATCCGAATTACGTCTGTCAGAATACGTGTGAGATTGTTTGAGGTCTAATGGCTGATATAATGTTTTGAACAGAGCAAACCCAGCTTGTTAAAGGTAAAGAGCTTGTCTTTTTGGTGCTGTGATGTGTTTGTGTGTGTATATATATATATATATATATATATATATATATATATATATATATATATATATATATCTAAAGCCACATGTAAAGACGCTATTATATAATGTTTGTAGGTAGCTGTGTCTGTGTGGCTACCAGTGGGCAGGTCTGCTTTATTTACATTTGCATTTGGAACCATGTATTGGAACAATAATGAAGGATGCGTCAAAATGAGGAAGAACTTATTATGGAGTGTTTGGAACAACAGGAAACAATTTTAGTTTGAACAACATCACAAACATGTTTCATTGATATCAAATTCTTCTGGTGTGTTGACACAGGTGCGAACATTGGATCATTTTCAACAGCCTCAATGGTGACTCATCAAATCAGAATTTTGATTCATAATTATCCTTTTCATAAGTTTTAGAGTTTTTGAGCCTAGTTTTTAACCCATGTAGCAGCGTAGTTGAGAAGGGTCAGTAAGATTATTTTGTATAGTTTTTTAAAGAAATGAAATGAGTATAGGAGATATATATATATATATATATATATATATATATATATATATATATATATATATATATATATATATTTTTTTTTTTATCAGCCTAGAATTTAGTTTATTACAGAATAGCTTTAATAGTACTGTCAGTATGTTATTAATTGTAATACATTTTATTAACTTTTAAACTACAACAGCATAAAAAGAAATAAAATGATTGTAAATGTGGTATAAGTTTGTGGACTTAACTTCGGGCTGACTGTGTTATGAAAAATGCTAGTGAATTTGTGTACTTACAGTTTTCTGCAACAAGCATAAAGTTGATCAACAAAGAATCTTGACCCTGATAAAAACAAAACATTGGCGACTTACTAAAGCTTGGTAATACAGCAGAGAATTTCATACATGTTTTTAATAGAGAATATATTTTTACTAGCGCTGGGCAACTAATTATTAATTCATAATTAATTGCGTCCAAAATACAGTTTTTTTTGTTTATAGAATATGTGTCTGTGTACTATTTTATTATGTATGTATTTAGAATATATATATATATATATATATATATATATATATATTATATATATTAAATATATACATGATACACGCATGTGTGTTTATGAATAAATGAATTCAAGGCACTTTGATGTAATTGATTGCTACTTCCTTGAATTTGCCCTTTTTAGTTTGATCTGTCACATTACATAACACCTAAGCCATTGAGTATTTTAGATGAACATGATAAGAAACCAAAAATCATAGCCCCAAAGCATTCCTCTCAAATTCCCCTGTACTGGCTCGTGGCTCAGCTGCCAAGTTCATTAAGTGATTCATTCAGAATGTATTGGGTCATGTTGTTGACTCAGTCCCCCGAGGAAAAATAACATGTGGACTTGAGCGGTGGCCTTGAGGAAAGACCGAGAGTGAGTTAGCTGAAACTCAAATCTAAAAAGACATTTACGTTCATTTGACCCATCTGTTCCTTCGTTAAAGTCTCTCTTTCTCTCTTTTGAGGGTGCTAACTGTCTCAGCGATATTGTTCACTAACAGACATGTTGCTAGGATACGAAATGACTTCAGTTAGCACTGAGTTTCAGCGCTTTGAAAATGACCACGGTGAGTGGTTTGTGTCTTTTAAACTTACTGAAAGCCTATTTAGAAACAAATGCAATATTTGCTTCCTCCTGTCACGTCTCGTTTGTCTGAGAGCAGGACGTTGGTTTGTCATTTTCCGTGCAGACCGCTCAGGTTCAGCGCGGCACTCACTTTAATGCGACCGTTCAAGTTTTTCCTCACTCGATGCGGCTTAATCTTTTCCGAGATGACACAGTATTTTTTTTATGGATAATCTCACGATGAGATTTGACACCTGAAAGCTTTCCAGTGATATTCAGAGGTCTGAAATCTGAGTCGAGCTTGAGGACTGTAAGAAGGAGCACGAGTTAAATCTGAAGTCTCTTACGGTGTATGGCCATGAACTGAGTCTCAAGACACCATTTATCTTCTTTATATTCGGCTTTGTCCCTTTTAAGGGATGAAATTCCGTCATCATTTACTCAACAAAGAGGTTTGGAAGAATGTTGGTACAAAACTACATTGTTCTTTGAAATTCTGGAATATTCAAGCGAAAATGAAAGTAAAGCTCAGAGCTGACTGTTTGAACAGCAGTTGGTCCTGCCATATGGTGCTGTGATAGATTCAGTTATGCATGTGTAATTTGGGTAATTATCTTACTGTAAAGGGTAGGTACATCTTCACATCTCAGTTTAGTCTAAAAATCGGAGGATTTTGTCCCTCAAGGTGAAAAAAGCTGTCTTACTGTGGATGGGCGTAATCGCTGCTGTTGTAAAATGTTAAGGCGTGCCTGTCCTTGCACGTTTACTTGAGAAATAAAGTATGATGCTGATGTGTCTGTAGCGCCGTATTGTGGTCCGTTCTTATTTGTGTCACTTGCGATGTGTCAGCTCGTAGTGCAGAAGGGGGAGTGTTTTAATATGAAGATGTTCGTGAATCAGTATTTCGGCGGCCTGAAGTTGTTTTGAAGCTGCTGCGCGCTTAACACGAGAGCAGACATGTTGAGCACGAGTGAAAAGCTTGACGTTTTTTTATTTTATGGCTTTATTCCATTAATTATTACCCATTCATTGTTTTTGCTTAATGAGCACGCTTTACTAAACATAAGACTTTTCATAGACGTCTCAGATTCAGTCCTGTGGGAGGTTCTTCAAAGCCTGTCGTAACTCAAGGGAGCAGAGCGTATTGAAGGGTCAGTTGCTGTTCATAAATAAATGCAGTCAGGCATATGTTAATTTGCTGTTGGGTTTTTTTTATGGTGCAGTTTTTATAGACTGGTAGAGCATCGTAAACATAAGTATGTGTTTGTTGTGGTCTTTTCCGTAACATCTCATGACACTGGACACAGTACTTGCCTTCCTTTCGCAGACCGTCAGGCTGCTGTATTGAGAGAGATTTCGTTTTTGCATTCGAAGGCCTGTAACTCTGTGCACAGGTGGATCACGATGGACGCCACTTTACGGAATGGAGAAACCGGTCTCAGTGTGCCAGAGTAGGCTCAGAAAAACCACAAGCCTGCCAAGGGCAGTTCATGTTATCATCAGCCCGTAGACCGCGCCAACTGGGTTCAGATGAGCTGCAGTCTCTCTCACACATCCCTGTTTTGTCAACACTCACATTTTAAAATGTCCTCTACAACTTCCTTGCTGCTCTGCCTGTCTTGTTATAATACTGTTGGCGTTCTCAGCTGCTCAGTTTAATTCTGTTCCTCCGCTGCTGGCCTTTTGATTAGACCTGGACAAATAATCAAATAATTCAGTAATTACCTACATATTAAGAAAAGCCTTGACTTTTTTATGTAAATACTAACAATCGAAATTAATAACGACAGTCGCAAATTGCACGAACAACAGTCTATATATTTGCTCTGATATCAAATTAGAAGCTTCTGAGTCGGATGATTACGCACTATAGGACAGATGTGGAATGTATAAACGAATGTGGTATATAATTTATTAAATATGTTGTCGTTTCGCTCCGCATCCCCATCATGCACGTTTCTCATCATTTATACTCCTCTAAGAAATCCAATGAAACGTACATCTTCCCGAAGAGCAATAAATGCATCTTGTCAGCAATAAGAGCCTAAGGCACTGGATAACTCGTTACATTTTTGAGCTGTTACTCGTTACATGAAGTCACTTTAATGTAAACTATGACAGGAACTGATTTGGGATTCTCCAATGACTTGCTTGATTCAATACGTAATAGAGACCGTAATGTATTCCTGCAGGCTTTTTTCAGCAAATCTTAAATGCCGTTGTATTAATTTGACATGCTTAGTAAGGTAGATTACAGAATTAGTTTGTCTCAAACATTTGAAGTATTTTAGAGCATTTATATATTCCTAGACTTAGTCATCAGGGAAAAGTCTATTAGCTGTTTTAGAGATGCAGTGAGGATGCCTCATGTAAACACTCCTTGCTGTCTCCACCATTAATATCCTGGAGCAAAGTGGTCAAGCTCCTTACCAGAAGTACTCTTTGTGTTTCTCTAATGGGGCCGTGGTATTTAGAGCAGGTATGTCTCAAATAAGAGAACAAACAGATCACGGTTACCGGTGGAAGATGAAAGCACAAATAACTGATAAATACTTGCAGATTCTTGTCGCCGGGTTTTTTGTGTGTGTGTGTGTGTGTGACTGACCCATAAAATGGAGCAGTACTGGAAACAGCTGGCAGACTTTACCTTTGTTTACCTAACAACAACTCTGCTGCACCATGCTTTGAAAGCAAACTCCCAGCACGCTGATTACTTAATGCATCAGTGCACCAACAATGCCCTCCCCCAAATCCTGTGATCTCTTCAGCTGAACATTTAAGCAAACCGTGAACACGGTGCGCCTGCAGGGTCCAGTGTGCTGTAGTAATTTCTGTCTTGCTTTCCTGGCTCCATGATGGATTTCATGTACGTTTCTACAGTGCTGCTGTAGAGCGACGTGGGCTATTATTTATTAATTTATTTTAGAGCGCAAGGTGGCTGATGGCCAAGATGGCATTATAAAAGATATAGCATTATTTAATTTAAAGATTAAATAATGCAACCAATGAAATTTAGATTTATTACATATTGTGAATTTGTTTTTGTTTTTTTTACTGTTTACTGGTTCTATTTAATTGTACAAATAATACAATAAAAATAATTAGGAAATAAATTAATTAAAAAATATATTTAAACTGGACCGCAGCGCTTTAAAAATGAATTTGGTCACAATTTATAAGGTCCGATTCGCGCTCATAATAAACCATTAACTCTTAATAAACTCTTAATTAGATTTTTATTAATAGTTAGGAAGGTTGTTGTTAAGTGTAGGTGTCGGGTAGGATTAGGGATACAAAATCACGCAGAATATGTGCTTTATAAACACTAATAAAGCCAATACATTAATACTAGACATGCTAATGATTTGGTAGCCCAGCTAAATTGTTAATAATAATTCTTTTAGCTCTTTATATAATCCTTTTCTTTTTAGTGAACAGTGTTAATTATAAAAAAAGTTGTTTAAATTTATTTATTGTTTTAGTAAGGTTCAGTATTTTTAATCTTCAGTGTTGTGAATTTCAGGACTCTGACCAGTCATTCCGACCGTATGGTTTGCCTCCTCTGTCTCTCATTGGATGAGAGTGTAGTGCTCTCTGATAGGCTGTGGCAGTCAGTGGGCGGGGCTGTGACCGAGGGTGCTGCTGTGTGATCTGTGTGTGAGTGAGCTGCAGTGCAGCTGCTCGAGTAGTAGTTACGCCTGCAGCCGTGAGCGCTGCATTGTACATTGTAGTTAACAAAATCATCTAATATGTACTCTGTAAAACAGTAGCAGTCTGCATTTGTGTTTTTTAAATTTTAAAACCACTTCAGTTGAATTTTCACGGCAAAGATTAACTGTAGTGAAAAAATAAATATTGCCTGTAGCAGTCCCAAGACTGTCAGAAATCTGTCTCACTCCTTTTATGGTTCAGTGAAGATGCATATTATGAGAGATGTATTATTGGTATTAATATTAATAACTTCTCCATCTTCCTGCAGGGTAAACGGATACTTGCTGTATAGATACACTAATTACTTAGTCATCGGGAACTGTTGTTACTGACTACATGTCATATTTATTTATTTCAACGTTGACTGTCAGTTTTGCCTGCAGGGTGGACTTTCAGTTGGTGAGATGGGAATGATTATGGGAGACCAAGTGTCTGAAGTTGTTTAACAGAGTACATTTCATAGTGTTTTAGTTCATCTATAAATATTCAGACATTAAAAAGAAGCGGTTTCGGATTACTGTAGGGCAGAATACAGGATGACCAAGATTAATATCAGTTATCCTGCAGCGTAACTGAAACTATCCAACCTTTTTTTGACATACAAATGTGTGCACATGATGCGACAGAACCCTTGTGGTCAGTTCTAGGGCCTCACGCATTGTCAGGCTTCTGCGATGCAAAATGAATGCACACGAAAGTCATTTATTGCATCTTGATTCTGACTTGATTGACAGACTGGCACTCTGACTAGGGTTGGATGATGTCAACAAAACTGAACCGTGAAACAAGCCGGCTTGAAACGTGACGTGGTCTAATGCAGCGGCACTGGCCACGCATTGTGGTCGTCGTATGACGTCAAAGCACCCCGAAAGCTACGGAGAACAGACGCCTTCGCATGCTTTCGATTCGCAGTGCAGTGCAAACATGGCTATACATTAAAAAACACTAACTTCTCCACACCACCTCTTGGGAAAAGTAAAAACAATCAAATATGAATCCATTGATCAACGCACATACATGAGATGTGATGCAGTAAACACGAAAGCTTAAGCATGTGACTCTAGAACCATTGACGTTTTGGTCACATTATGTTTGAACTTGCGTTTCAAACAATCAGATATTATTTTAATTTGAATTTACTATATTTTAGTATCAATACTATGAATGGGATGTTTTTACATTGCCGAACGCAAACATGAAGCAGACGAGAGATTGAATTCTGGAAACATCTGAGCGAGAGGCAGAGAGAAATAAGAACGTGATTTTAAATATTACTAATTATTAACACTCTAAAGAAACATTTGTTAATATCCATTAACAGTATTGCAGCACTTATTTATAAACGAGATATGAAGGCTACTTAGCATGTTAACATTACTTTATGCATTAAACACATACCTAACATTAACCAAAATTAATGAATCCTCTATATGGTTTTGAGACTGGTTATTTGTACCCAGGTATTACATTCTGGTATTGGTAAAATTATGGTATAGAGCCACTAGATATCAATGCATCACCATTAGGTATTGAGATGCACATCCCTAATATGTATGTAAGTGTACTCTTTGAGGGATTGGTGTGGTAATGTGCATGACAGTGATGATGTATTTAATGTTTGCGGAATAGATCCGCTACCGAGACTTGCTACTGCCAATATATCCACAACATGCTGCTAGAGCATATAGGAAATACTGCTGTAGCATATATAGGACATATGTATAACCCTTATAGATTCACCGTGTTTGCAGATTTATAAAGGTGGAGCTGGGGAAGGTGTAGGGTTTTTCTGAAGTGCGCTGCCAACTGCTACAACAAAAAAAAAAAAAAAAAAAAAAAAAAAAAAATTGATTTTCAAATAACTTTATTTGTTTTATTGATTTCAGTTATGTTGAATGCTTGGACACATTAAAATACATTGACTAGACCTGTGGTTTCCAACCTTTTGCCCAAACCCCTACCCCACACTTCAAATTGATATTTATGCAACCTATATATGTAATGAAACATAGCATAGCTTGAGTTTTTTTATTAAGCATAATTCAATTTTAATTTTAATTGAAGAGACCACTTATTTATTTCAAGCGGGTGCTTAAACCCTGGGTTTAGGAATGGACGGTCTGGAATGTCAACTAAAGAATACCCAGGATTAATTGTGGTAAAACCCCATTTCTAACATAATAAGCATAATAAGCTTTACTTCCTCAAAACTGTTAGCAAGCACTAAACATTCCTAAACGGCTACATAAACCTTTCTTCCTTAAGCTAAGTTGAGGAGTTTATGAGTGACTCCTAAGTGCACAACTGTCTGACTGCTGGTTTGAATGAGTGAATATTGACAGCAGCAGAGGGCTTGTCAGGGAACTGTTGCCTCTATTTACCCGCGAGGAGCATCTGCCTCACGCAGGATTTCAGCCAGGCAGGTGAAAACACTGCATTCTCATTAGCCTTTGCTCTGAGAGTGAGAGCGACAGCAAATAAGAAAGAGACAGAGAGGGTTATATGGTGTTGTTTGTCCCCCTAAGGTCCTTTTGCAGGAATGTCTAAGGAGCAGAAAAAAGGAAGTATGGATCACAATGGTTTCTGCAGTGATCGATAAACGTCACTGTCTCAGGTCACATTCATCACGTTGAATGTTTCTGGTGTCATTTGAACATTGCCTTTATCTGTGATGTTTCTTTGGCAGAAGTTCTCTGTCCTCTTGTTGCCTCCGTACACTCTAAGGTAAATGCAAATCTAAACACATGGGACATTTCTTCCAATCTGAGTAATTAAAATGTAAATAGTTTTTTATACTTAAGCGATAACTGAATTTTTGAGCCAACTCTACAAAAAAGTGTTGCTTGTCCAAATAAATTGTGTACTCATTGAGTTTATTCTTAAAATGCACGGCATAGTCTTGTTTCTTCTTCTGTCTGATCTGTTGCCATTAGAAAAGTACACAGTGTTCCAGTGACACTTGCAGAGTTCAGAGTTTTAGTTCCTGTTGTGAGAACTTCTATAGTGACTTCAGGAAACACTGAAGGCTCAGTCAGTTGTAACAGTGGGGAGGAAGTCATTTGTGTTGATCACAAGGAAGACAAAACATTTGTGCAAAAGTAAAACCCCATCTTTGGCAACTTATCTGACGCAAAGAATGATCTTCTGGTCGAGGTGTTAACCTCAGTTGATTGCCCTCTGAATGGTTTAATATAGTATCATTTCAGCATTTTAGCTGTTTCTGTGTTTTGTTTTGTTTTGTCAGGACATGACATCACAGTACGGTCAAAACAAGTAACATTTCCGTCACATGTTCGCGATTTTCCGCCAATCACAAGGCACTGGATAACTGGCCAATGAGAGCACACCTTGCTTGTTTAGAACAATGAGCTTAGTAAAAATTGCCCCATTACAGAAAGTCGTGCTCAATGCAAAGCTGAATTTTCATCAACCTTTACTTCAGGCTTAAGTGTTACGTGATCATTCAGAAATAATATATAAGCTGATACATTATCATTTATCAGATAACCTATCGTTTATTAATGTTGAAACAGTTGTGCTACTTTCAAAGTATTCTTTGATGAATAGAAAGAATTGTTAATATGAAAAAATCTAATCTTTTGTAACATTATAAATGTCTTCCTTCACATTTGCTCAAGTTATTGTGTTCTTGCTGAAGAAAAGTATTAACTTCTTAAAAAAAATTCTTGACCCAAACTTTTCAAGGGTAGTGTATGATCCTTAAGAGAAACATAAATATAATATATAGAATGAAATAATTGTAATGAATCTCATGACCAGTATTAGAAAGCAAATTTCATGCACTCCAGCATCTCCAGGACCTTGCTTTAGAAAGCAGTGAAAATAGAACATTGCAAGGAGTTTTTCTTTATTTCTTTGAAAACAGACATTTTGGGGATTATTATTCTATACCGAAATTTCTTGCAAACCAGTAATCGGAAATCTTTCGTTACTTATCTTCATTCAGCATTTCAGCTGTAGACATGCCAAGCAAAGTGAGTTCTGTTCTTTCTGTCATGTGACTCTCAAGAACTACCGGTGAGCTTTCCAAAATGCTGAATTTCTGAAGAAAACCAGCACTTCTGTAAGCATAAATGCTTCTTTTTTTCACAGGGGTTCCTGAGACTGAGGGGAACCCATTGTGGCTTTTAAAATTCATGTGCATCCAAAACTATTAAAGCCAGGAATGTAATTCTTTTTAAAGCATCCGCATATATTTACAACCCAAGTACAAGACTTTTGAAGTAGGGCTGCATTTCATGCATCTGAGGAGGGAGCAAACGTTCCTGCTAACTTAGCTCTTCTTCTTTGAGTCTTTATGAGGCCACACTGTGGGACGTATAGGACAGACATGGAACATTGGCCGTCTGTGGCTTGCGAGCTGCCGCCTGGTGTCAGTTCTGCACACCCTTATGAGTGTGTGAGTGTATGTGTCCTGCCACCCATATGGAGTGGAGCCACTATGTCTCATCTCTGCATGAGTGCGTTTTTTGTTCCTGTGGATGTTACCCATCATAACGTCTGCTCCTCCCATGAGACTAATATGGATTTAGATTCAAAGATGCAACAATAAATGGTAGGTCTGGGTGACGGTTGGATATTCACAGTTTTCCATTTAAATGTAAAACCTCTTGATTTGACTCGATCCATTTAGATGTTAGGTATAATACAGATAAAAAAAAATCTATGCTATTTATGTTGTTTACTATAAAACATGATTAGTATATATTTGGCAGGTTTTTTAAATCTACTTTTTAATAATGTGATTTACATCCCGTGACTGATATAAAAACCTGATTTCATGAGCTGTTTATTTAAACGTGCGTTAAATAAGACATCATTAAAAGTTTAAGCAAAAATATTCTAAATAATATTTAATATATTTGGAAAAATATTTTTTTAGCTTACTGTAGATATTGAATGGTTTACCTGAGGTAAATGTAGCATTATGTGACATTGTTTACAAGCGGTTTCATTGACGTCCGATGAATGATTACATAAGAAATAAGTTTT
The DNA here is from genome assembly GCF_018831695.1 of Puntigrus tetrazona. NCBI lineage: Eukaryota > Metazoa > Chordata > Actinopteri > Cypriniformes > Cyprinidae > Puntigrus > Puntigrus tetrazona. The sequence continues at coordinate 8,482,490 of NC_056707.1, forward strand.
ATTTGCGCTGTTTGTATGCTTCTGCTGTTTGCGCTGTTTCACAGCTTCTGATGCTAAGACATGTTTATTTTATGCTTTAACTAGTAGTAAAGATGGAGAAAGCAATGATCATTCTTATGTGCTTTTGAGTCCACTACAGCGGAGTTTCATATTAGAACTACATTAGAAGCATTAAAACAATGTGTTTTGTTTAAGTTTCATGATAAAATTGACAGTTTGAAAGCGGACACTTAGTAGCAAGATTCAAATAGGAGAGGTTAAATGGATAGTTCACTTTGAAAATAAAATTTGAAGTTTATCGGCTTACCCCAAGGGCACCTAGTGTCTTTTATGTCTTCATTAGATCCAATTTTGAGATTTTGTAAGCCAAACCTTTGTAGTCCGTCATATAATGATCGGTATAAGGAACTTTCTCTATGAGAGGAAAAAAAACACTTGGAGAAATCCAAATTGAACCATACTCCATCACAACGATATATTGATGGTCTAAGACACAAAGCAGTTTTTGTGAGGAGAAAAAACGTTTTTTACCTCTTGTACACCACCATGTCCACCGTGCGTGCACAGACTATGGCAGAGCACGCACAAAATACGCCGGAAGTAATCTCTTGCGTATGTCACTCATTGTTTATAGAGGCCTAACCAGTCAAACTTTGCCCACTTGTAAGGAACATGTAGCATTTAAGCTTCAATGTGGATGTCTCAGGATCAGACAGAGGTCATGTTGTTCAAGAACCTTTTTAATTCATCACAAGACATGCATCCAAGTGCTGTTCTCATTTCCTGTGCATGGATCCAGATAAGAGTCCACTTCCTTTCTTTGTTTCCACAGCCAGAAGATTAGAGAAGCAGTAAGGTCCACCGTTTTCTCTTCCTCCAACGAGGAATGGCCGTAGGTTTGTTCTGTGTCGGCACACGTGTGATGCCCAGCAAGCTGCCCCTGCTCACGTGCCGGCGTTGTGGCCGGGTGATTTATGTATGGTGAATAACATTTTCGTCTGGCTGACAGGGATGATCAGATGGTGGTCGTTAGCAGGTCTGAGAGGTCCTGGCCCAAGGTGAATGGTGCTATTCTGACCCGTCAGCTGAACGGTAAACGTTCCTTCGCACCATCCGCGCGGATGTGAGGATCTGTATGCGAGGGTGTGCGCCGACATGGTTTTCTAGCTCGTGCGCTGCAGCTGGCTGCTGTAAATATTAGCTTTTCAAATGAACGTGGCCACCCTCAGATATTCAAAGGCAGAAATTGAGAAGCATGTTTTTTTATTTAGTTGTCTGGCACCCTTTTCTAAACCAGCAGCAGACAGCTTGGTTACGTTCAACAAACACACGGTAAGCAGTGCATTCAGCCTGCATCTTCTAGTGCTGGTGGTTTTGGACTGGGGTGAAGGGGTCTGTGAGACTGGTTTCAAAAGGGCATTGGGTTCAGCTCCATTACACATAAATATAAACAAATACTCACTGAAGAGATTCGAAAATAACAAGCTAATAAAACTGCCCCCTCCTGATGGCACATCATAAATTGATCCTCAGAGATCCAGAATTTGTCTCGGTGTTTGTGTGTGTGAGCTCATTTATGGCATTATTTTTATGTGCGTGAGTGGGACTAATGCAGAATTCAAGTTGCGCTTCTATGTGCTTGTGTTTCTCAGTGTGATTTGTTTACGGAGTAAATGCACCTTTTCGGTGTTTAGTATTTTACGATTTTAAAAGTTGAAGCAAATACCAGTAAACCGATGTTATTATGTTTATTGTATTGGCAGACAAATGGGTTGAAAATCTGTACTATTTTAAACAAGACTAACTAGAATTGGTCATGGCTTAAACTGGGACTTTATTTAGCATATTTGAATTTGAGTTATAGATGTATAGCAGATATTCAAATATTTAAAAAAATACACTTTTTAGTAAAGTGTTTGTGTGATCATTTTAAAGCTCGTTTTGTTTTTAATCATGCAATGATATAATATATAACAATTAAAAATGAAACACTAAAACTTAAGTTTTATTTAAATGCTATAAACACTATGAATTATGACTTTATAATGTGAAGTACGAAAAATAAATATGCATTTTGAGATCAGGTAATTTAAGTAATTTTAAGTAAAAGTAAATGTATGATTGCATATATAATCAAGATGAAATGTGGGGAAATGATCATGCATTTACAAAACTTATTGATGATACGGATAAATTTGTAAATAATTTTCAAGTATTTGCCAAATAAGTGTATTTAGTACTGTTAATTTTTGGACCTTTTTGCAACACTTTATTTTTGGGAACGCTGAGGTTGAAAGAACTTAAAAATGTGGAGAAATAAGGAAACGGGATCGAGAAATAATGCAAACTGGACTTGTGTTGCAAATGCAAGCACCATCATGCGGCTGATGGAGCATATGCACCAGGCCACGTCTCAGACAACAAGGACAACTTAAGGTCCTTATGTGCATGTCATTTATGAATATGAAGAAAGGCAGAGAGATGCTCATACCGAGGTTTACCAGGATCCTCCTGTGATAGGCAGGGCGTGTGCGTCTGAGTCTGTGCACGTCCAGGAAGGGCTCAGTAATCCAGTGCTGCCACAGGCATGCTGAAAATGAAGAGCCCCTGAAGAGTTGTGGAGAGCACTGTCACTTTTTCCACCCCAGCAGGGTGGAGGAGAGATGGAGGAGGAGAAGAGAAGGAAAGAACACGGATGGTTGTGGTGGTTAGAGAGGGAGAGCGAGCAGACAGAAAAGAAGCCGTCCACTTGTTGTCGTCTGCACTTGAACCTCAGCGCATGGCATGATGGAGAAACGAACCGCTGCCGCTAGTCTCTTCTTTCCTGTGATTCAGTGATCCAGCCTTCACAGGCTGACGATAAAAACAAAAGGTCCCACTTCATCTCAAGTGGCCTTAGCTACTATGTACTTGCATATAATATAATTACTTGGTAAAATGCACTGATTTTATACATACGTTTTTATACTTGTACATATATTTAAAAAATACCTGCATGTAAATAAATCTGTAGATAGTTTCTGTAATTACTCTGTCTTTCTTCTTCTTCTTCTTCTTCTTCTTCTTCTTCTTCTTCTTCTTCTTCTTCTTCTTCTTCTTCTTCTTCTTCTTCTTCTTCTTCTTCTTCTTCTTATTATTATTATTATTAGGACCTGAGCACCTTATTAAGCATTATTAGTGCTGACCTAAATGTCAGTGCACTGCCCACGACGCTACCGCTAACTTCACACATTTGATAAGGGTCCTGGCCTGAACACAACCGAAGGCCAAAATTCCTTTTTAGTCATAGCGCCAGGCAACAGGAAAATTTTTTTTTTTTTTTACACTAACTTCAACATGCAATGTCCAATCTGCACCAGACTTCAAATATTTGGAAAGAACACTGGCCTGAAGGCATGTAAAAGCCAGGATTCAGATATAATTGTAACGACACCTGTTGACAATAGGATATGTCATGCTTTGATTTAACTCAAGCATACCACGTTCAATCTGCACCGAACTTCATATGTTTGATAAAAGTGCTGGTCTGAAGACATCTACATGCCAATATTCAGTTATAGACATAGCGCCACCAGCTGGCAGTCAGAGGTTTGGGATATATAAATTAATTTGATATATTCTTTTAGTATTTTTCTTTTAAATAAACAACTCACTGTTTACTGTCTTCTAAAGCCACCAGAAGGCAGTAAGCCCGGGTGTGAGGGTTCTTTCATTGCTTTAATTACATTTATTGACCCATCATCCCATACACGTTAAATCACCCTTACACAACATTTTGAATTGTATCATAAATATGGTTTACATTTTGTAATATTCAATAGATGGCTTGCATAATAGCACTACAGGTGCATCAGAACTACAGATGACATGCCTGTCAACTCAAGTTGCGTCACAACCAGCTGCAACGGACTTCTCCACTGCAGACAGCGTCAGTGATTATAATGATGATTATGTAGTGTAGTGGGGCAGATCATGTCCGCCGGAGATGCGGTGCTACAGCTGAACCTCTAATTGGAGGGTCAGGATGAAGAGGTGGAGGTTTGAGCTAGCTGAACTGCCATGCTCAAATGGGATATCCCAAATTGCCCCTTCTCAACAGGAGGCTTAAAAGGATTGACAGTTTGCAGGCCACAGCATTAGCCCGAAGCTGAAGGGATGCTTTAAGGCCGAGGCAGTTAGAAGGCTCGAGGGAGTGTCACGGTTTATAGAGCCGTGTGAGCGCTCGGATCCACGTAGAGTACTGCAAAGTGTGCTGGGCAGAGGGTGAGAGAATGTGTAAAGACTCTGCAGTGTATTCGGTTCACTCTGAAAGAATGAGTTTAATCTCTTGCTGTCGGGCACCGTGAAAAATAATGCGTGGCACATCTTTGTAAGCCTCTCGCATGCGTTGTTATCCATCTGTTTACTCTGCATTCGTCTTATCAAAGACTACCTGCAGAAGAGCCCTAATGAACGGAGAGTGAAAGTGCCTCTGCTGATCTGGTTCTCCTTCTCTCTCTCTCTCTTACTGCTCTTTTAAATCTCGTCCTCTGGCCAGCTCGGTTCCACTTATTTTAATGTAGTTGTTAACAGCTTGTGGTGGAGCGGTTTGTGTGGCTTTGGTGTCAGTACGCTCACAGGCTGGTGGGTAGCGTCAGACCCGACGAATGAAGGATCGCAGACACAGTCAAATTCCTCCTGTGCAAAGTAGTGAATGAGGGACCTGCTTTCCCTTTACTACTACACTTATTTCTGTCTCTCTCTCTCTCTCTTTCTCTCCTAAGCATGTGTCATTGGACGGTTGCCCGCAGTGAACACGATGAGCTTGTGATTGGTTTAAAGGATTTGAGCAATTTTAGAATGGCGCAGAAAGACATTGGACTTCATAGGCAGGATGGCAATAGATGTATCAAAATCCTTGTGCAATAACCCTATTAAAAAGGCTCCAAGTTTAAACCTTTTAATAGGCATAATTATGTTGAAATTGTTAAAATTATAGTCATAAAAATAATATTTAATAAGTTAATAGTATCTTAGTAGTATACATGCATATCTTAATAGTATTTTTTCCATGTCACACAGCATATGTTTTTTTTCATTGTGTGAAGGCAATAGTGTAAAATCTTGTGTATACAGTATTATGCATATTATATCACGATATATATTTATATCTGCGAGTGTATACTTGCTCTCATATAGCTTGTATGGGTTATGTTTGTTCATTTCAACAATACGTTTTGTTTATATACTTTATACCAATATCACAAAACCTTGCAATATAACAACAGTATTTATTTTCTGTAGCATTTTACAAAATATAAAACAGCGTAATACTGGACTATAGTGTTTTCAGAGTCCTTTATTCAGTGATTAGAACTAGATTGATTCACTTAATTGTTATGATTTATGTCTTTCACAGTTTTTAGGAAAAGGTTTCTCATATCTCAGCAAGTGGATAACCCAAGTTACAGCTTATTGACTGGACAACTAACGTTTTTTTCTCCCCACTGTTTCTTTAGTTTGGGTTGGATCTGATCTAGAGGCAGCCTGTATGTTTTCACGCTGTAGCACCTATGTTGAATACCGCTGTGCATCTCCCTTTCACTTTCTTTCTTTGTCTCACTGTCACTCTCTTTCTTTCTGTGTCCGCAGGAGTCGGAAGATTCAGATCCGGAACATTCCTCCTCATCTCCAGTGGGAGGTAAGTGTGTAACCGCACGGACAGAGAGAACAGCGCTGTGTGTGTGTGTGTGTGTGTGTGTGTGTGTGTGTGTGTGTGTGGTCAAGACTCTTGTCTGTCTCCTCTGGGCTGCAGCGCTTCTTTCTTTAACTCCCGGTTATGGATGCTGCACCCATACACACACACACAAGTACACTTCCTCTGCAGTCCACATGAATCTGTCTAGAGAGAGTTCAGCCCTGGTGACCTGATTGTAAATCCCGATGACATCATAACAGCGAGCGCTGGCCCACTTGCACGCTCACACACACTTGTGCATGCATTTGGACACTGTGCCTCAGCATTACGCAGCGCTCTTTTGAGTTTAGTGGTCCACTGTGCACAAAGCGGGGTGTTTGTTGAATATCACACCATATGAGCAATTACTGCTCACACAAGTGGCTGTTTTGGTGACATTTAGACATCGTTTTTAATATGAGCATGAACAGACGCTTGACATAAGCTTTGCAGAACATAAGAATAGCATAGAATTAAAAAAATTCTCAAACGAACCAAACTAAGCATATGATGACTAAACAATTACACTTAACTTTGACAGCCCCAGGTGACTGTACTGCGGTTGTTTGATGAAAGCTACACCACCGTTCAGAGGGTTGCTGTCAGTTAGGTTTTTTTGGTAACAATAAGGTTCATTAATTAGCTACATTAGTTAACGTGAACTAAAAATGAACAATTCTTCTACAGCATTCATTAATCGTAGTTACTGTGAACTTCGTTATTAAAAGCTGTGTTTGAAGAAAAATACTGAGCAGTATATAAGTTTTTAACAATGATAATAGTAAGAAAGGTTTCGTGTGCACCTAAATAGCATGTTAGAGTTATTTCTTGCGAAAGACTGGCTGCTGAAAATCAGCTTTATCATCAGTATTTTAATTAATTTTTAAAAAAGAAAACATAATTTTAAATTGTAATATTTATTTCACAGCATCACCGTTTTTACTGCATTTTCAGTCAAATAAATAAGAGATATACACCAGATTAGATGGACACCAGGCGCCTTTCAAAACCAAAACACTTCCTTCCACCAAACTCCTAGTTATATGCTTACTTTGATATAAAAAATAATAGGATTTGATATTTGACATAACGGTGAGTATAATAATGGCATTTTCTTTTCGGGTGAACTTTTCGTTTTGTTTATCTTCTGGAATTCAGTCTAATAAGAGTTTATGAGATGTTTTGCTGTTTTTGTTTGTAACTGATTTGTTCTCTTCTCGTTGCAGGTTTTGGACAGCCTATTAGCACAGTATGGTACTGTAGAAAATGTGGAACAAGGTAAATGAGTTGCCATAGCCAAAAATGATTATACTAATAGAGTATACCAAGTTTAGTTTGTGTTTGTGTGTGTTTGCGTAGTTGACATTTTAAGCAGAGATAAATTCTGCCTAAAAATGTTCCAATATTTTTGTAATCAACATGTTTGCAGCTCGTATCAGGTGGATGCTTTTGTAATCAGGTGTATTACTCATATTTATGAACCCATTAAAAATCTTTTTCTTTTGGGGACTTCTTCTTACAGCTCATGTGCTGATGTGCTGTGGATGAGCCTTGATTACTAACAGACCGCGGACTACAGAGACAATGTGTGCATTAACACATACTACCAGTGGAGCCGTCTCAGTTTTGAGGTTCTGTAGTTGTCTTTCCCAAATGAGAGAGAGAGAGAGCATGAGAGGGAGGCACACAGGCGACTGAGCGTGGATCAGAGGGATGAACTCTGCTCTGTCTCATATGAGCAGTGTGATGGAGTGGCAGTGTGTGGATTGAAGTGGGACAGAGAGGCGAGGCTCCAGCTGTAATGTGTGTGTGTGTGTGTGTGTGTGTGTTTTAGGGGAGGTGGGGTGTGGTAATAGGGAGGTAGGCGCCTGCGGTCTCTTTCTCACTCAAAGCTGAGACGGATCGTGTGTACGCTTGGTGTTAACATGCTCCTCCTGTAACTACTTGTGATTTGAATAAGAGGTGTTTAGTGACTAAAAGTGATAAAACGTCGGTGTTAAATGAATGTTGTTAGAATGGTGCTTGATGATCTGTCTTTATATGCTGATATCAGACACAGACAGCTGTTCATAATCCAGACAAAGTCATTCTCGTCTTAGTAAACGTGTCAGTGGTATCCTGAATGTGAATGAGTCAACAATAGAGGAGAAAAGGTTCAAAAATGTTGTGTTCCTAGAAATGTACTCAGTATATGAAAAGGTTCATATGTTGCTTTCATATAGTTTAGAAAACCCCCTTTTTTGCGGATTTCCCAGTTTTACTAGTGTTTTTCGTTTTAAACTGAAATGTGTCTGCCACATTCGCTCTGCGTATCCTTGACGACCATGGATGTACCTGCACGCACGGTCATGTGACATGCGTTTTTAGTTGTAGAGTGTAGATGGAGATTGTTTCTAAAATGCTGAGAAAACACCGGTGTAGACTAGGATAGTTTAAAAAAAAACACCTTCGTATAAATGGGAACTAAAATTGTTATATGGTTTAACAGTCAATTAAAAATGTAACAATACTGATACTGTTTATTATTGGGGAGATTATTCATTTTTTTATTTAAATTTTTATACAAATGTTTTTATAATTAATTTACAATATATATGAAATAAAAGAAGGTGCTGAATTTAATTAATTTAATGAATAAAATAATTACCAGTAAGGTTTTTATTTCAAGAATTTCTAAAAGTTTCTTTTAATACTTAACATTCCTAAGGTCTTTTTCTGAACAGGATTTGTACCTCAGGAATTTATCATTCGCTGTGATGACAGATGACTTTCTAAAATGGCATCATATCATAAGCTTGGTTTCCATCCAAAGTTGCGAATTTAACTTGTGAATATTTGAGTATTGCATAAAACATTTCCAAATAAGCACCGTTTCCATCCAACGAGTCAAAGACAACAAAATTGTCACTTTCTGAAAAGCTGAGACTACGAATCACTGTGAAAAAATGGTAAAAGAAACTGAATATAATAATTTTCATATATAATAAATGACTTGCACCTCATAGTAGACGAAACAAAGTAATGTGGTCATTGCTTTCGGAGGTGGATGATTGCTGTTTGGGAACACAGTTTGGGAGGCAGTTATACAAAAATACCTTGACAGACTTTGCTCAGGCATTTCAAAAATGACCAAAACATAATTTCAGATGCTATAGAATGAGTCTGGTCCACTGGTTAGTGAAGTTATCCCACCCCATAACACTTTCTTGATGCATATGGGGGAATTTATTCTCCAAATGTGTTTCTACCTCCCATTATTCACATTAACCCTTTTTTTGCACAAGCCAAGTCTACTGATCTTAAACCTTTTTTAGTGAATTGGGATATGTCAGAATGTAGATAAAAACAGGGTGATGGAAACGACTTACTGTCTCGAAAAACTGTAGAATTTGGAATCCAGTCTGAATGAATGAAATCAGAGACTACGGTGATAATAATAGCTCCAGCATCATTTAGAAAACGAATCGTATCCAAATAGTGTTGTGTTACTGCATCTTATGAATTAAATGCCATTGTGTCGGCATGATGCAAGGGCATTGCTATTTTCTTTCTTAGTACTTATTGCGTGATGTGTCTTCACCGGTGACAGTCATTGGCTCTGAGATTGATCGCTTGAGCTCTCTTACAGCGATACTTTGCGGTTCTCTTCATGTGTGAAGCTCTGGATTTCTGCCCAGCCATCCCACTCAACTTCCACTCTTCTTCCAGACAGACTGTCTGGTCGTTTAGGAAAACACAATTTCATCTAATCAATTAAAAGGCAGGCTTTCCTCTTAAAAACATCGTCTCTGCAGTGGCTTCTGTCTGTAATTATTCAAATGACCCAAGAGGAATCCTTGTAATGTGGCACAACCTTCATTTAGCCCCATTTCACACTCTTCGGAGAGTATAATGCAGCTTGACCTTTAGAGGTCCGGATCTGTACGCAGGTGCTATTGTTAGCTGTTGGATGCGTATAGCTGCGTGAACTCTTCGAGTGGAGGTCTTTCCCTCATTGTGTGAGTATTTAGAAGATACACAGGGCTTTGATCTACGGACGTCAGGGTTGTTTTGTGCTCGTCCTGTGAAGTACACATCTGGCCGCGGCACAGTAATCCTTAGTTTATATGCACGCACTAGTGTAAAACTTCATTTGTTTGTCTGTATGCACATAATGCAGAAGCATGCAGTCTCACATTTCTGAAGGCGATCGAGCTCTCTTCTTCTAACTCGCATTTTCTCTCTCTGTATTCATTCTTTTTGCAGTTAACACTGATACAGAAACTGCAGTGGTGAATGTGACATATTCAACAAAAGAAGAGGCTAAAATGTAAGGATCTAAGAATGAATATGTAGTTATCTTTGCTATTTTTAAGATTATTAAAATATTATTATATTAAATGTATAAATCTAATTTAGTTATATAGTTTTTTTTTTTTTGTACGGTTTTTGTATAGAGCTCCTTTTTGTTAGCTGTACTGCACGTTAGATGGAAAAATAACAAAAAAATTAAGGCTAAATAGAAACATTTAAACTAATAAAAAATTATGGATGAAGAAAATTTAAGCTAAGATTAAAATGTAAACTGAATGTAAAATGGACAAATCAAAATATTTAAAATACTATAATAGTAAATAAATAATATTAATATAACACGGGCATAAAATTATATAAACTGTCAAAAACTTAAATACGTAAAAAACATTGCTAGTTATTTAAGCAACTAATTAATTACAAGTAACTAATTCAGTTTTTAAATACATTTTTTTGAAAAACGTATCCCAAATCCCAAAATGTTTCAATAAACAGTTGGTGCATTTTTACCTGTCACTTTTTTTTATGCACTGTCCTACTTTCCTGCCTTATTTTTTCGATTTGCAAAAGAGCAGTACAAAATTCCCCCTCTATACGCTGTCATTGTAATCCCCTGATAATTGCCCCCCTCTGTGTCTTCAGAGCTGTTGAGAAGCTAACAGGACAGACGTTTGAGGATTACTCCTTTAAAGTGTCTTATATTTTGGATATGGATGCTGCTCCGTCTCTGCCTGCGACCCGGAACCGTCGGGGTGGAAGGACATCACGGGAACAGGACTCCCAGCCCGGGACCTCCGCAGGCTCCCTGGGGCCCCGACAGAAACAGCCAGACTTCCCCCTGCGCATGCTGGTGCCCACACAGTTTGTGGGAGCCATCATTGGCAAGGAGGGGCTCACAATCAAAAACATCACCAAACAGACACAGTCCAAGTGAGTGAGAGAGTGAGGTCCTTAAGTGTAGAGAAGAGACATCTGTGGTTAATAAGATTCAGAAGAATCATTTTATTGCACTGAAATTAATATCTGCAACTGTTATTTATATAACGGGGTCACAGTTTATTTTAAGGTCTAGTTCTCACTGTTAACAAACCATTAACTTAGAATTAATACATTAATAAACTAATTTGCTGCTTATTAATAGCATGGTAGTTAACCTTAACGGTTGGGTATTTAGTAGGGTTGGGGACGAAGAATATGGTCATGCAGAATATGTGCTTTATAAGAGCTAATAAACAGCTGATTTGTTAATGGTTACTATAAATATTGTCTTGTTTACATTTTATTTTGACATTTTAAAATATATTAAAATATATTTATGTAATGGGAAAGCTGAATTTTATCATTATGTCAGTCTTTAGTGTCACGAAAAGCATTACTTATTATTATTATTATTATTATTATTGAAGTCTGTGCTGACTAAAAATCCTAATTAAAAGTTATTGCGTTAAATGTTTTAAATGGCGATGCACGTAGAATTGCTCCAGTTAAATACCCATTTGATATAATATTCATTGCTAAGATCTTCTGTTGCTAAGATAATATATTTTCACACTAAATATCCTGGAAATATGTTATTCATCAAATAAGCACGAACTTTTTAAACACACGCTTGATGGCATTGACAGCTCTTCATGAAGCTTCGTCTGATCTCTGCTGAACAGTCATGTTCCCGTCCTGATAGGGTGGACATCCATCGTAAGGAGAACGCGGGAGCGGCAGAGAAACCAATCACCATCCACTCCACTCCTGAAGGCTGCTCCGCTGCATGCCGCATGATCATGGACATCATGCAGAAAGAGGCTGATGACACGAAGGTGTAAGTCTGGATCTTCTGGAGTCATGGGAGCTCTTTATATACATCTCTTTGGTTGCCAACTTGTGGTCTTGCTTCTGTAGAACTGAGGATATTCCTCTGAAGATCCTGGCCCACAACAGTCTGGTCGGAAGACTGATCGGGAAGGAGGGCAGGAACCTGAAGAAGATTGAAGAGGAGACAGAGACCAAGATTACCATCTCCTCGTAAGTGTTTACTGCATTTAATGGCTTTCAACTGGTGAAAACAAGGGGAGTTCATAATTGTTTCACTCTTATCAAAATCTGCAATGTTTTGTCACGCTTCAACATAGTCCTTTACTTTTTTATGGAGGCATGCATGATTACTCGGTTCACCATGGAGAGTTGTTTTGATGGAAACATGGTGTTTTGTTGCGACGATATTGATCAAAAACGTGATCTGAACATGTGACATCTTGTAATGGGCCGCTAAGTGCTGCGATCTGGTTCAGATCATTAGAGTACAGGTGGTCTTATGTATTTCCCAGAAATAAGTGTGTGCTGGGCACACAGATAGCTTAGCAAGTGAGTCACCCAATTAAGCCCTAACCAGGACTCCTGACATCATTGCATCGCTGTCCCTCTAAAAGCAGCCTCATTCACCAGTGCTCACTGATACCAATTCAGATAACTCACTCTTCACCCACTTACCTCCAAGTCGATCAGGATGAGTGTTTTCATCACTGCAGAGATGCACTAAATGTTCAGTACAATTTGGTATTCAGTTCTAGAACAACATACAGTTAGAGAGTTGCAATGTAAACAATATTATAAATAACACCATACCATTACGGCATTACAATTATAATGATTACAAAAACAATGTCAGTAAAAACAAGTACGATCACCTCACATGCACTATATAATAATAATAATAATGATGATACAGATGTTGACCCATTGTGATGCAATAATTTAAACACTTTTGGTATAATAATAATAATAATACTGGCCCATTCTGGCTGATGTCACAAATTAAAAAACTAAAGAGAAAAAACATGTTTTGGTCGCATCATATCCACAATATCATAATTAATAAGACCATGCTCTGCCTTATTCCCCTCAGCTGGAATTCTGATCCGACATTAGTATGTGTCTTAAACATGGACGAACGATTTTTCTCTCACCTACTTTTTGCCTTTCTTGATTCTTTCCACAGTTTACAGGACTTAACTATTTATAACCCAGAGAGAACCATTATAGTGAAGGGGAGTATCGAGGCCTGTTGTAGGGCTGAAGCAGAGATCATGAGAAAGCTGAGGGAAGCCTATGAGAATGACATTGCTGCTATTAACGTAAGTTTTTGTGGTTTCGTTGAGAGGAAACGCGATTTCCATCTTTAAGCCACCGTTTCAGTGTCGTAATCAATATGTCAGATGTCACCCAAACCTTAGACGCTGATACGCGCCATATAAAAGGCTGCTTTTTATGCGTCAAGTGTGATCCACCTTGAGTCAGCGTCTAATAGAAGACCAGGCGGGTTAAATGCCTCGTCTGTTTACTCGTGTTCAGTTATCGACTGTGTTTATAGGAAACGGCCTTGAGTCAGACCGTCCCCTGCCGTGCATACGGAGAACGCACTGTCATCCTGTCAACAGACGTGCACGCACATGTACTCCATTCCCCCTGTTTACACGCATGACGTCACTGCCGGTGTCTGAGGGAGGCGAAGCTCTAGACAGAGAGCGAATACTGTAACAATAGCATCATCAGTCTCGTTTACACCGGCTCATCCAGCGCCTCTCTTCATCTTCAGTGAGTCATTTATTTTGCGGAAGAGGCCTCTATCAACTGCACAGATCAAATTTATGCGGTTTCATTTATAATCTCGCATTAGTCAGTTCTCGGTCAGGCGTATGGTAAATTATTCATGCTCGGATCAAGTGTTTTAGCGACAGTTTTGTGTGTAAGTGTCTGTTAGTCGATCCCCGTAACCTTCATTCTCTTTTGTATGAAGGAGGCGCAGCAGATGAACATGAAAAAGTAGACACGTGAAGTTCCCCGTCTAAACTAAACAGCGTAACTTTTTTTTTTTTTTTTTTTTAAAACGTTTGCCACGATGCGGCAGGTCGATGGAGCCACCTAGCGTGATGGTAGCAATATTACAAGACGGCACAGAAATACACTGAAACGGAGGATTCTGTTTGCATTTATTAATTTCAAATGAATGTGTGGAGAGAAACTTGATAGCTTGAGGTCGAGCACCGAGTAATCATTCATAATCCATGATGTCTTGCAGCAACAAACCAACCTTATCCCTGGGTTAAGCCTGAGCGCACTGGGCATCTTTTCAACCGGTTTGTCAGTATTGCCACCAGCTGCTGGGCCCAGAGGCGTCCCACCCGTACCCCCAACTGGCTACAACCCTTTTCTTGTGAGTACAAACCACAGTTATGCACTTCATTATGGAAATAAAGCATATTTGGATGTTTCATCCTCGGGATTGAGCAGGTCAAAATTCAGATTTTAACAGTTAGCTTAATTGTATAGGATGCAGTGGTGGCAGAAATGATAGAAACAAGATTTTACCGGTTGTAAATCAAAATCTGTGTGTTATTATACAAATAACGACTTATAGGTGTATGAATAAATATGTATATTACTTTGCATAATATGTAAAATACATTACTGTCTCAAGTAATTAGACACTATAAATATTTTAAGTGAACAATTGTCAAAATGGTTACATTTTGCCATATAGCATCAAAAATGATTTTAAATATCTCTCTATGCATGACATTTACAAATAATTACGTTTAAAAACTAGACAAAAAATTATTATTTTTTTTATATACGTCAAGTTCAAATTTGAAGTACTACATTCTGTTCTGTTTGCTTGTTCCATTTCAGGAAATGAATGTAAATTTAATCTGAATTCTCAGCTCAAATCTAAACGTGCACTACCCTGACATTTAGTTACATTTGTCCCTTTCTCAGTGAGTGCTCACCTTAGCATGCACCTACTCATGCTTGATTTGTATAAAGCTTCAGGTCGGTTAGTGTGCTGCAGGATTCTCCTTGGTTTGTAGTGATGAGTCAGACAGGACAGCTTATGGCTCACGGATGAACTAATGAAGGTAGAATGGTGCGTGGGTGTGTGAGAGCACAGATTGCTGAATGAGTGTGCGCTGCTTTTTATCATCCTCAGTAGTACTGTAAAACTTGAGCAGTCATTTATTGTAAATTATTACAGCAGGTTTTTATTGTCGCACTTATTTTGCTTACGGTAAATCAAGCTCTCTGTAATTATATTAGTGACTATGGCGTTTACTGTCAATAACAAATCATACTTGCAAACTGTTTTCGAAAAATTATTCTCACCAGCAAACTAGTAACTAATGTTAGTAACTAGCTGGTTTTAAACATTTAAAAGGTTGCATGTAATAAATGGGGCAGTGTCTTTTTTTAAATAAAAAATCTATTTAAAATGGCCATAATTAATCAAACAGGCTTCTGTAATTCACCATGATTAATTGCACCTAATATAAACATCTGTAATATATATATTAAAGGCATAGTTCACCCAAAAATGTAAATTCTGTCATAAATTACTCACCCTCAAGTTGTTTCAAATCCGTAAGATCAGTGTTCAACTTTGGAACGGAAATTAAGATATTTTTGATGATATGTAAGAGCTTTCTAATCCTGCATAGACAGCAATGCAACCACCTCGCCCAGGAGTGTAGTGAGAATATTGTTCAAAGAATCCATGTGATGGAGTGGTTCAACCATCATTTTATGACGCTATAAGAATACTTTCTCTGTGCGAAGAAAACAAAAATACAACTTCAACAATCGCTTGTCTTCTGTGTCAGTATCGCCAGTATCGTCAGTATTCTGTATATCGCCATTCTTTTTATAGTTTTCATGTGTAATAAACAAGAGCCGGTGAAATGTTCTTACTGATCTGTTTGTTGCAGGGTCACTCATCACAGCTGGGTGGGCTTTACGGTGTCCCGCCTGCTAGTGCCATCTCTCACCAGCACACAGTGAGTAAACTAAGAATTATTACGGTTCTGGATGACCAAATTTGTCAAATCATATTTTACGTTTTATATTGATATTTAGAAAGTGGGATGGCTGATACAATGTTAACATAAATTGTATGCAAATAGAATTTAATTAACCAAAAATTTAAAATAAAAAAACCCTGATCTATTTTATTAAATATTTATTTCAAAGCCCCCTTTTTTTGAGTGACATCATCTGTCAATTAGCCAATCGGACACAGTTATCAGCTTTACTGTAACCCAGTGCAACAGCAACATCTGATCCACTTATTAAAGTTATTCGCAAAATAACAACCTCCGTATCCGAGCACCACACGCTAATGGCGTTGACTTGAAATGCTGTTAACTAGCTCTTTGGCAATCTTCAATGTTTCGCTGCCTCTCGTGCTGAGTCTGAACAATGAGTCATCGGTTTCCTACGGTTTGCAGTTTGGTCTCAGGCAGGTCATGTCCTTTAGAAACAGACAAGAGGTTTCGAGTGATGAATGGATTGTTTTTGCCTCCGTTACGAACCTGCGTGAACCTTCAGGGCTTGACCTCCAGCCTGCACTGAAGTGAGCAGTATCTCAGTGGGATCGTGGGTGGTTTGGGGAAACTAAACGCAGCAAACAGACAGAGTGACATTTTCCCAAACCGCTTTTAAAAAGGACGTCTCTGCCTGACGTGCTCAGATGGATTTTAGCACTCCCTAGTTTACAGGATCGTGTTGAGTGCGAGGATGTAATATTACGCATGTTTCTTCTGCCCTCTCCTCAGCAGGCTCCTGAACAGGAGGTGGTCTACCTCTTTATTCCAACTCAGGCTGTCGGTGCTATTATTGGCAAGAAGGGCCAACATATTAAACAACTGGCACGATTCGCGGGAGCCTCTATTAAGGTAGGAGCTCCTGCCTACTGGAACGCCACTGCTGTCGTGTCAGATTTGTAGAATTAAGGTTACTTGTTTGTTTTTTGTTACACGAAGCACTATGATCCATTTAATTTTCTGTGTCCTATTGCTGAGATCCTTGATTTGAAACTAATCATATCATGCTCAGATTTGGCCCAGTGCCCCAGTGTGGGTGAGCCAATCATCCGTAACCTCTCTGTTGATTCAACCGAGTCTTGCGGATTGCTGGGTAAACAGTAGGGGTGAGATAGTTCACCACTCATAGTTCAGCATGCGTTTATGAAGGTGTATTTTTAGGTGTCTGTTTTTAAGCCACTAAAGTAATTCCTAATACCAATGAACTAATGTATGCTAAAAGAATGACATTTGAAAGTGACAACACATTTATTTACCTTTTCAGTCTTACAGTGTGGTCTATTTAAACGCAGAATGTTGGTTTAATGACATCCGGTAATTCATGGCCACTAAATACAAAAGAAACATTGAGAATTTAAACTGAAGAACTGAAATCAGTAATAGGAAACAGTGCCTTCTGGTGGCTGTGTGAGGAGACTTTAAGAGAATGAGCTCTGTGATTGGCTTACATTTTAGATATAGCTCTGGAAGTTAAAAGAATATTTGTTTTGTCATTCATAAGTTGGTATGAAAAAACAATATGTGTTGTATTTTATGTTCAGATCGCACCCGCAGAGAGTCCTGATGTCACTCAGAGGATGGTCATCATCACTGGCCCGCCAGAAGCTCAGTTTAAGGTAAAGGAATAAAATAATAGCTTAAAATTACACTATTAGTACACAACAACTAAAAAAAAAATTAAGATTTATCAAACTCCTTTGAAACCCTGCAATCTTTCTTTGCAATGGACATCGTCTCTGCTTTTGCATTTCAGGCCCAGGGCAGGATATTTGGGAAACTAAAAGAAGAGAATTTCTTTACTGCGAAAGAAGAAGTGAAGCTGGAAACGCATATAAAAGTGCCCTCTTCAGCAGCGGGGAGGGTCATCGGGAAAGGTGGCAAAACGGTGAGAATACGGTCAAACACAGCAGTAGTAGTAGTACAGTTGTATATAGTAGTGCTTTCTCTTATGACAGGAGAGCAAACAAAGCGAAAAGGCATTAGGCCTCAGTGTGGCGTTTATTAAAAAACAATGAATGAAAAAATACAAAATAGGTGAAAATAAAGTATTCTATGGGGATATCTATGGGGATTATTTGTTTATGTATTTATTTCAGAGTCTAAAAAGCATATTTATCTTGAGCTTAAGTAATGTAAGACTTTGTATTCAAAGGTTTTAATGCCAGACGTAATAAAGGATTCCGATTCACTTACCTTTTGTTTACACTTTTTCAAACAACAAGATGTTGTGTAGCTCATCCAGTCGTCCTTATCAGAGTCAGAATATTCCTTCATTATGCACTAAAGACTATTATAAATGGTTAAGTCAAAAATGTGTTGGCAAAAGTTAACAGTTATTCTCATACCCATAATAGCTTTCCAAAGAACGATGAAATGTTGATTGTTAAAAACTGGAACGTTGTTGATTAATCAAAGTTAAAGTGATGTGAAGACTTCCTGAGAGAGCTAATACGGGCCACCAGAGCAAATGAGGGAAAATATTATCGTTTTTGTTAATCATTTTAAATGTACTCTACAAACTTCAGCAAATTCGCTAAAAGCACTGAAATGCCATTGAAAGCTTTTTTTTAAGGGAAAAAACTTTATTATGACTAAGGCTTGGTTGTTACGTTATCTAACTCTTGCCTTTTAGTCAAAAGCTTTATAAAGAACAGGCCGATCCAAATCAACGTGACCTGTTCCTGTCAGGATTGTTATGTTTCATGAACTCTGTGTTTTGTTTCTTGGAAATATTTGGCTCTATTCATAGTGTCTCAGACCACAGGGGCATCATTTGTAGAGTAGACAGGGGCTGCAGTTGTCGCACAAGGGCATCACAGCAGCTTGGTCTTGACGTAGATCATGCACCAGTGAGCACCTGGTTATGTGCTGCTTGTTCCTGTGCTTGTACGAGTCTGATTGAACCAAAGCGTTTGCACATTTTGACCCAGATGACATTATTATTGTTAGATAGCGCTCTCATCAGCTTGTCTCTCTGTGCCTTTTTCAGGTGAACGAGCTGCAGAACCTAACCAGTGCAGAGGTCATAGTGCCACGGGACCAAACCCCAGACGAGAACGATGAAGTCTTTGTCAAAATTAGTGGGCATTTTTTTGCCAGCCAGGTGAATTATGCATCACACATCACTTCAAACGTGGAGAGTGTTTGTTTTCACATGAAACATGTATTGTTTATTAGGCATTTATCGCATTTTCCAGCTCAGTAACTATTACAGAGTTCTAATTCTTAAAATATATGTTATTATATATATTTATTTATTTATTTAATTTTGCATTTTGGACACACATTCAAACTCGGCTATTCCAGAAAAAAAAAAGTTTTCCACAAAAATATTAAGCGGCATATAGTTAGTTTTAATTGTAATAATAATTTTACTGTTATTACTGTATTGCTTTTTTTTTTTTTTACCAAGCCCACACTTTTGCATGTTAAGGTTTTTTTTTATTTTTTTTTTTTTTACTTCATTCCTTAACCATGTAAAGGCTAATTGGAGTAAATCAAGTCACCTCAGATTGGTCAGTGACGTGCAGCAGTGACAAAACGTGAAATTTGTAAGGCAGACTTATAGCGCCACCTTTTTTCAGCCACCAAATACAACCACTATAAACACTCTCCTCTCCTCCCACAGACTGCACAGAGGAAAATCAGGGAGATCATCCAGCAGGTGAAACAACAGGAGCAGAAGCACCAGCAAGGCGCCCCCGTGACACACCGCTCCAAGTGACCATCAGGCCAGCCCCAGCGGGCACCTGCCAATGAATGTAGCCCTCCCAACTGGAATCAGACCAGACCAGACCGGACGAAGGGGACCGGCCGGGCAGACCAGCAGCCGTGGGATCAAAACCAAAGAACTTCTTTCTGGGGGAGATGAAGGAGCCGCAGCCAGAAGGGCTCTGAGTGCACTGCCAGCTTGGGGAGGGAGGGGGAGGAAGCGCAAGAAGACAAGTGTTCCTTTTGTCGTTCGAACACACCCTGAGCTTGAGAAGAATAGGTATGGGGCGTCTTGTTATCAGGACAGGAAACATCATGGTCGCCCCACGTAACAATTTCTTAACCATTTCTATAAAATTCTTAATTTAGGCTTAATCTAGGGTTAACACAGATAAGAAGCTCCATTAACACGTGTACACTGATGCATTTTGACTGAGTTGTGTTGCTGTTTTCTCAAGTAGGTAAAGTGTGGGTGTGCACTAGAAGTTGGCGACCGATGATTTTTTTTTTTTTTTTTTTTTTTTTTTTTTTTTTTGACGCTCAGATTACGATTTCAGTGATTCTCAGACGTATTCTCACCAGTACACTAGAACAAATATACTATTATATCTGAAGCAGAAGCACGATTCTTCTTGTTTTGCACAAGCCATCGGGCGTGTAGTGCACATATGCGTACGCATATAACATTGTTTTTTGATGATGATGGGACAAGAAAGTTGGGAAATGTAAATGACAGAACGTATTCATATCTTAGCCTGTATACATTTCGGGAAACATCATCCAGCTCAACGGATCCTTGTTACTTAGCCCGTGCGTGCCAACGGATGCCGTTAAAACCTTTCTTTCTGTGCATATCTTTCTTTTTTTTTTTTAAGCTTTTATCATTTGTAGTTTGTTCTTGTTTCTGTCCAGCTCTTACACTCCCTTTTGATTTTTACGCCAGGGTTTTTGCAGCCTCTGCATTTTAGTCATTTCATCGCCACCGCATTCTTGTGGCGGTGGTTATTACAAGACGGAAGTAGGTATGCGGTAGTGACTTAGGAGTCAACACCCCTTGTTTGCTTTTGGGGGTATGAAAAGAATATAAAGCAAGCACCAGCGTCTGAAAGACAGCGCACCTTTACTGGCTCGGGCAGAACGAAATCGAATGTGCACCAAGAACTCTGCCTTAATCTATGCTGAAAGGAAATGAAAAAACGGGCGACTCAAAATGTGATTGGAGGGTCAGGTTGATGTGGGACGGGGAGGCACCTTATGACCTGTGGTACACACACGACCGCGTTTGGCTTTAAATCTCTTTGTCAGGGAGCTTTCTAAACTGCATGACAGCTGTGAATGTACAATAAGCAGCCTTTTAGAAAGAGCGCCACCCTGTCATGTTCAGTAAGCTGATTGGTCAGCGAGATCGTTATTGTTTTGATTTTTTTTTTTTTAAGCAACTGATTGACTGTTTCAACAGGCATGGATATCCCTTTGTGCTTTATTTTTTATTTTCTTCTTTTTGACCATGGAAGCTCGTGGCCTTAAACGTCACCGGTCTATGTCATCACAGACAGCTCCCTCGCCCAATGAGAGCTAAGCCTCATCTTCCAGACGCAAGGTTCATGCCAATACGCACAGCTTCCATTTGTGTGTATGCGTGTGTGTATATAGATATATATATAAAGAGAGAGAAATATTTATGAATCTATTTTTTTTCCTATTTTGTGACGAGAGCTATTAATAAGAAACAAACAAAAAAAACAAGTTTTTTTTTTTTTTTTGGTGGAACACTGCCATGTTATTCTGAAGGGAAGTGTTTATTTTCTCGGAAGTAGACTATGAATATTGATAGTATACTAACAGTAAGAACAGTAATGAATCACCGCAACACTTTGATCAGAATATGATCGGTGCGCATGTCAGTATTGTGATCTACCTCAGGCGTCAGGGTACCTCAGTCCAATCTTTTAAGTTCCCTTTTTTTTTTTCTCCCCACATTTTGTATGCCTTGTAAACTGAAAGTTTTGAACATGTTCTTTTAATAATTATAATAATAATAATAATAATAATAATTAAAAAAGATCAAGGAAAAGATCTAGTCTGAAGTATTCAGGTCCATCTGACAAAGAAGTATAGATCTTAAAGCTTTCGAAACTGTATGCGAATTTACTTCATTATTTTTACCAATTACAACCTCGTGATTTATTACAGAATGTGTAACTGAGGGGTACTTTCCTGCCCGAAAGGGGTTCTTAATGTGGATACTGTGTACTGATGTCTAGATCAGTGACGAATGGTTAAAAAGACTATCTTCCGTTTTCACAGACAAGGTTTAAACCTAGTGCTAGATTAAATGTAAACCGAAAGAGACTTGCCCTGACTGATCTTAAAACATGTCAGTGCCTTTGTTTTGTCTTAAGATGCACATCAGTAACGCTTTTTTTCAAAGGCTTGTTTATAAAAATAACTCAACTGAACTATGGTCTAATCCTGGTTTAGGCTAAGCCCTGTCTATGAAACCGGGCCTGTGAATATCAAGCAGAATTGCTTAATTCGAAGCATTCTCCAGGAGCAACTGCGCTGTCTGAAGCGCAAGCCAGCTTTCTCTTTACATTTTATAAAAACGAGTCCAAATTCAGGAATTACAGTCAGACCAAATTTTTTAAATAATTAGTTTTTTTTTTTTTTAAATCAAGGCCTTTCACAAAAGAAAAACCATGTTGATATAAAAAAAAAGTGAAAAAACACACAAAAAAAAAAACTAAGTAATTCACAGTGACCGTTTGGTAAAAGTGTTTATCGTAACTACACAAAAATCACCAATGCAGGTATTTTGTCGCCTCAGATCTGCAGCGGATCTGTTACCGCTAAAACAACAAGGCCTACGTCAAATCAAGACGAAAGACAGTGGGAGGTCACCGTGTTAGGTCTAGGTGTGCGTATGTACCAGCGATGGCAGTAATTCACACCATTTGTCAGTGGACTGAACTGCAAGCTGTCCCACTCCGTACTTTTAGTTCTGACATTTGACCGTTTTTGGTAGCGGCGTGTTACTGTAGACCTGTGTAAATCGTTTTTTTTACCTACTGAATCAACTCGTCCATACTTACTTGCAAAGAGTAGCAAAGACATCAGGTGCTGAAGGTGTTTGTTCTAGTAAAGGTTAGAGGCTTCTGCTAGATTAGCTTGGTTTGCGGATTTGTCACTCAAGAAGCTAAAAACGATTCTTACGGTTCTTGACTCTGTGAAGGCTTGTAGCTAGACGAGGCCGTTATTTCCCCTGAACGATAGACTTTCTGCTTAATCTCAGGTGTTCGCTCATTGATGGAGTTCAGGTTGTGTAGCAGTATGATAACTCAGATCACTTTTAACTGTTATTGTAACTGTAACACGCGCCACGCTGTCGATAGACACCTATCTAACGTTCTACAGTGGTTCTTAACTTTTCTTAAGAGTTTGTATTTCGAGGCTTCGTCAGGTGTGCATCAGTCGTGCATCGGTATTTAAATTTACGGAAGCATTAGTCGATACGTGCATTAACTAACACCACACTGTTATATTGTCTCTGTAGTCTGGTAATTAAGCTGTCTCACTATTCATTATGATATCCTGTAACGTAACGCTAGGAAGAATCGAGGTCTTTGCATTAACTTTAGGCCAAAAGTCATAGCTAATATAAGTTGAACGAATCGGGTCAGTTTAGGATAGCTGTTGTTTGTAGTGTTGGCATGAAATCTCATCGTGGTCTTTTTACTGGGCCCTAAAGCTTTTAGGGTGAATGGAGACTTAAGGTAGGTGCTGTTCTATGTTTATTTTTTGATATTAGAATAGACCACAGGCACAGCTATAGTTGCTTGCTGTATGACAGCACTGTTCTAGTCATGTTTAACCCGGGATGAGAGCGGAAATCAGAGCGATGCATGAGAATTCAATGCAAATCATAGGCTGTGAAAACTTCTTTGCGCCTTTATCACGGCAGATCCATTCCTACGCAGCTCTCTAGCTTCTCACGTTGGTTCATTTGGAGCGATGTGAAACAGAGACTGGGCTCGCTGCACTGCCTGCCGTGTCCCCTCAGCTGGATCGTGGGTCGTGGTGGGGGTGGGGACGGGGGACTGAGAGCTGAACTTTTTTTTTTTTTTTTTTTTTTTTTTTGCTAACAACCATGTTGTTTTGAAATGTAGGTGAACTGTACTGCTGATCAACATGGATTTGAGCAATAAAAATTCTTTATAAAATTCTCGTGTCTGAGGTTAATGCTGTTGGACAGGGGTGTCCGTTCCTTTTATCTCATTGACAGATGTCCATAGCTCCTTATTTAACACACTTGAGTCAACTAATCAAACTCTTTGAATACTCTACTACTCACCCTCATTCACTATTCCCTACATTACTCAACTAATATTGTCCATGAGCACTAAATTTAGATACTTTGGACTCATTAGAGTTCAATGGTTGTTCTTGAATTGAGCACTATATAGTCCAAAAACTAAATCGCAGTAATATTTATATTACTATATATATTGGAATTGTAATTTTACAGTTATAATCAAATTTTTATTGCATTTTAGTAATTTGTATTACTAAAAATGTATTTTTAGTATTTAATTGTTTTGTATTTGTAATAATTACTGTTACTATTTTTGTATTTTCTATCCGTTGCAATTTATGACATATCCATAGTTATTTTTAGGGCAGGTTGGAGGTACTTTCCCCCGTTACGCGCAGGACATCGTTCCCTGGTCAGATAGTTGCACTAATCATAACGTGATGCAATGTTCTCCCTTTAATTAAAAAAACGTGCATTCGTAACGTTCATCAACTGTGCATACGAACACTGCCTTGAAATGAACGGCATACAGATGTGGTAAAATGTTGTGAAAGAAGCTAATGGAATGAGTTTATTATCAGATGACTGATCACACTGTAAACAGCTTTACTCACATGATGTGGGTGTTCGGTGAATAAAAAGACTGCATTCTGTTCGCAGCACTGCTAATGCCATTTATGCATAGAAAAGATTTGCTTTAATTTATCATTTCAACATTATTAAGTTGGATAGGCGTTCAGGGACTTCACATAATGCCTCCTTCCACAAAGAAACCGTACCCATAGTAAATATTTACAGCTTGATGTTCCATTATTTACAAGTACTCCAAGAAAGTGGAATACTACATGTTTCACTTCAGTGAGGTAGGTCACGTTTAAGGCTGACAATATCCACATTATTACGGTTTGTAAATACAGAATATGGGTATTAAAAACCTCAAATGTCTATACTTTGCTGCTAGACTCCACATTTTTTAACTATAAAAGCCTGTTATGGATGGCTTATGTGCACTGGATTAAATGTACAGTATGTACAATATGTAAAACCCAATGCTTAATCATTTTGTGACATAAAGGCAGGATTCAGAATTATATACACAGAAATCCTAGAAAAAGGCAGCAAAAAGTCCCTTTTTCTCACATCACAACCCATGCCAGTAAAGCAGCTTCCAAATAAAGAATATGTAAAAATGACAATTTAAAAAATGTGAGGCCAAAAAAAGATTTTAGAGCTCTCCAAGGTCACTTTAGATACAAATAGTAGCCACCCACAAATCAGCCAAGAGGGACTGAATGACTGACCCCACACCGTCCCTTATCTGTTCTTCTTCTTGTCTTGACTGAGTCCATTTGTTTCAAGGCCGTCCAGATGGAGATGCTGAGTGCTGTATTTACGGATCAGAGCTCCAGGCAGCAGAGCAACACAGGCAATAAGGAGCAGTTTCAACACCACACTCCAGGAGAACAAGTCGTCCAGCGAGGAGATATGAGACAGCATTGATCCCGTCTGGACACAGATGAAGTTGTACGGCATCAGGCCTAGAAGAAAATACAGATGATTCAAATAAATGCTACAAATAGTAAAGAAACATGCCAGTTTATTTTTTTTAACAATATACACTGTTGAGTTTTATCGTTTTCAGTTCCATTCAGCCGATCTCCGGGTCTGGCGGTACCACTTTTAGCTGAAGTTTAGCATTTTATCATTGAATCTGACTGTTGGCATCACACAAAAATGACCAAAGAGTTTCAATATTTTTCCTATTTAAAACATCACTCTTCTATAGTTGCATCATACATTAAGGCTGACATAAAATGAAAAGATTCAATGATCTATGCTAAGCTACAAGCTAAAAGTGCTACCGCCAGACCCGGAGATTGGCTTAAAATAATCAACTCTTTAACTCTAGGGAAGTTGGAAAATTAGCCTTTAAAAAAAAAAGTGTGTTCCTTTAAGGGAAATGTTCTGGAATATCCTCTACAGTCATTTAACTTCTTACCAATGAATACAGCCATGAAGAAGAGAGCGACAGGAATATTCAGTATTGGGGAGGTCATGTTTAAGAACCAGTTTGGACTCATGGGAAAGAATCTCAGGAACAGCAGAAAAAAGAACAAGCTGCTTCTGTTTTCCTCGACCTGGGAAAAAAAAATAGAAAAGTTAAAAATCAAGCAGTGATACTTTGTATGCTGTGCTTTCGGATGACTTAACGTACCTTCTTCTGCAGCATGGCCACCTTGTCAGGGAAGAGTCTCACAATGTGCTGTTTGCCGAACGCCCGGGACAGCAGGAAGCAGAGAGTGGCGCCCACCGTGGTGAGGACGCAGGCGAGGAGAAGACCATACCACGTCCCAAACAAGGCCCCGGCCAAGATGTTCTGGGGGTAAAAAGGTGCATGTTGTACATAATGCTCCTGCTGTGCCACTTCACTGGATCTGCTGTAATTTGCCAACACTATAAAATAAAACCTCTAGTGCAACTTGTTAGAAACCCTTTAGGGGCCAACTTGACCCATGTATCTTTGTACAAATCTACCTGCATTGATAAAATGTTGTTCACACACTGAGGTGCAAGTAAATACAACCAAGAATGTAAGAATAGTATCCATCATTATCTACATATATCGTACATTTACATTTAATCATTCAGCTTTTATCCAAAGCGGCTTACAAATGAGGACAACAGAAGCAATCAAACCAACGAAAGAGCAACAATATGAAGTTTTTTTTTATAATAACAAAAAAGCATTTACAATAGAAATAGAATAGAGAGCGCTTGTGTAAGAGGGTCGAGTGTAGATGGAAAAGATGTATTGGGAAACAGCCTCTTCCATCTATGTCATGTCTGGTTCTCAAACCCTTGTAAGGGGAAATTAGATATCTCACGCTTCTTTTCAGTTCCCATGTACAGAATCACGTGGAAGCCATCGGGGGGCAAGAAAACGACCACAGTCGTCAAAACGTGTACGTTTGTGAACCTAAATGAAGAACGGGTCACGAAATGTCAAGAAGAAAAATATTGTTTAACCGCCGTTTAAAGCAGTGGACCTTCATTTAAGTGTAATGCTGTACTTACTAAGAAAGAGGAGCCGGGTATAGCAAAAGCCTGCTTGTAGAGGTAGGCACTGCAGAAGAGTAACAACACATATCCTGTGTGCTCCGTCTTATAAAACTGCAACAGCTCTGCCATCTCTTTCAGCTCATCCAGGTCTGATGGGAACTTCAACCTGGACCAAAATAAAGTCACGTGACGGGGCGGACATTGGTAAACCTGAAAGGACAGTATCTCTCTTGATTATGCATCTGGTTCAAGGACACTATGGTGAGAGTTCAAGATTCAGTCTTTCGCGAGGTTTAAGCCTTCAACGCTGAAAACAGAAAAAAACGTCCGAAAATCTAAACAGTAGGTTGGGATGTTCAAGAATAAACGTCTGCGTTATGAACGTGGTAACAACAACAGATCTAATTTCAAAGCCAAAGGACAAATGACAGCTAGAGACAAGGACAAGATAGAGAGCATCCATTTTGGAATTGCTTCACACTTACGTTTTTCACACTTTTCAAGCTACACATCCTCAAAACGTTTCGTATAAGACTGAAAAATCGGCCGCGAGAGCTGCGCAGCGAAAGGCAGACGGTAGTCATTATCACACATGGAAGAAAAGCACACCTGGAGGCTGAAGTCTCCGTCTCACTGGGGCTGTCTTCATCTTTAGAAGTGATCGTCTGTCCCGCGTGCTCTTGCTTTGGCAGCCGAGGTCCAGGGGGGAGATAAGAGGACAGCAAGTAAAGGTAAAAAGTAGCTGTCAATATTACAGCGATCAGACCGACGAGCGAGCGCATGACGGAGTAACTAGAGGGCGCAAAAAGCGCGTGTCCGATTCACTTCCGCAAATTACGAATCCTTAATATTAATTAGCGCATGCTGCCGCTGATTGGTAGGATTCTTGACGCGACTGACCACATGACCAATGTAATATTCATAAGCTAGACATTTAATTTACCAGTATACCAAACAGAAAATGATCGATTGGCTAGAATGTAATAAACAGAAAAAAAGGAAATTAATAATATTCAATTTTCTAAAAGCCTACTACAGTATTAAACTTTTTTTTAATCAAAGGTACCGCAGAAATAAACAATTTAATAAACAATAAACTCAGTGTGCTTTTTTGTACATTTTTAAATGACACTTGTATTTCACCAAATCGGATAAAGACACTACTTGTGGACCCACCGATCTAAAATATATAATTATATATAGATTAGTGGGTGGGCTTCACGTTAGTTAATTAATATTCATGAGCCAGTCCTTGACCGTAGTAGAATTTGTAAAGTCGTTTCCGGGAACGAGAGTGCGGCGACAAGATGTTATTTGAATAATTTTAGCTTTTTTTTTGGTGAAGCGGCGTTTTCTGCTCTCGCTGAAAGTCAGTTGTCATGGAGAACGCGCGAGAGCCTCGCTCGAGGACGCGAGCTCCACCGAGAGAGCAGTGGGAGTGACACATTCACTGCGTCCAAAGTCAAAGTTACAAAGTCCCGCGTTTCTTTCAGCTCACAACAACAACAACGTCCAGCTCAGCAAAATGGCCCGATATGAACTTGTTAAACGATCAATTGCTCTGATCACTCTTACCAACCCGCCAGTCAATGCCTTGAGGTGAGTGAAAACCTGCCTATCGCTAAAGCACAATGCGTTTATTTAATGCGTTATTGTCCTCCAGGAAAACAACTACAGTAATGCATCTTACAATGAATACTACTCCAGCATTATATTTCCTAATGTAATGCTTTGTATCAAACGTTTTATAAATGTTAAGATTTATACACATGATCTTTTCAAGTGCATGTTTATAAACCCATATAAAGTTCATGAACGAAAGTAATGTGAGCTTCTGCTTTTTCCTTAGTTCTTCAGTGCGTCATGCCATCGCTAAGAGCATGGAGCGTGCCCTGCATGACCCAAAGGTCACGGCGGTGGTCATCTGTGGAGAGAGTGGAAGGTTTTGCGGAGGTCAGGATGTTCATATTTTATAAAGTTTATAATGAAGTTTTTTTTTTTTAGTGAAACGCCTCATCTGCGAGACCTTTAAAATCTGAACAGGCTTTAAAACACTTGCCGACATTGTAAATGGCTGCTGACAAAAACCGGGCTTGCGAAGCAACTGAGGAACACGCACAACCGCGCTAACATTAAAGATGTTATATTTCTCTCCGATTATTCGAGCCTTTTCATACTATTTCTTGATGATGTGCTCTTCTGCAGGTGCAGACATCCGTGAGTTTGCCGGGCCTTTAAAAGGACCTCCGTTGGTGCCCCTGTTGGATGCCGTAGAGGCAGGAGAGAAACCTGTGGTCGCTGCCATAGAGGGGGTGGCTCTCGGCGGGGGCTTCGAATTAGCCCTTGTCTGTCACTATCGTATCGCGCACTCTAAGGTGAACTATTTTATTCTGCTGTTTATGCTTATGAACGGTGCATACCGAACTGGCTTCAATATTGCGCAACCCCGTCTAGTGCTGATATGCCCCTAGCTAGTCGGTTGAACTTTGATATCGATAGCTTATCTAAGAAGGGAAAGGTTGTTTTTGTGCACTGAGTATGGAGTGCAGCGCACATTATGTGTTCCAGGCACGTCTCGGGCTTCCAGAGGTGACTTTGGGCATCCTGCCAGCTGCAGGGGGGACGCAGCGTCTTCCCAGGCTCATTGGCATCCCTGCTGCCCTAGAACTGATCACCACGGGTAAATCATACACTTAGCCTACTGGCACACCCCAACAGATTTCAGCCCCTTTGCTGACTTTAACCACATGCCCTCCATAAAAAAAATATAACAGTCATGTCATGCGGAGAGTGTTTCTGACATTTCTGATTGCCTAAGAACAAATTATCCAGTCTGTAAATATTTTTTAATGCTTTGTAACTGCCGTTTGCTGCTAATTCAAGAAAGATTTCATGAATAATTAAATTGTTTTTTTGTTTAGCAAGTGCTCAATTTAATCCAATAAAGTACAGTATGATAAAAAAAAATAAAAAAAAACACTTTCCCCACTAGGTGTCAGCATTGCATATTGTTTTTGCTTGATGTGCCTTGGGACTTCCAGCAATAGTTTATCCAAAAATAAAAAATGTGTCATTATTTACTTACTCTTATGTCATTCTATTATTTATTTTGTTATATTATTTATCTAGTTATTTATTTTTAAGTGCAAATCGAAAAGAATTTTCACAGCGCCTTTTTCTGTGCAATATTTCACATTTTATGTGTGTGTTTTTATTTTTATTTTTTGTATGTGTGAGCATACACAAACATTTAAAAAAAAAAACATTTATTTTCTTCTGGTAAAATAACAGCATGCGTAATTTCTGAGCCAGCTAATTATTTAACAAATGAGCGATCAGATTTCAGTTGTTTTTTCATTTTGATGGGATTTTACTCATAATATATTATGCAGAAAAATAATCAAGCAACGCAGCCCTTTCCTCAGTTTCTCTTTCACCTGCAGCAGCGTTATTGTTTGATCTTGCAGGCCGCCATATCTCCGCGCAGGAGGCCCTGAAGCTGGGCATCGTTGACCAGGTCACGGAGCAGAATGCTTGTGAGGTGGCTGTGGAGTTTGCCCTGAGAGCTGTAGGTATGTCACGAGCTGGCAAAGCAGAAATACGGATATTAAAAGCCTGAACAGTAAAGGGAAGCAGAGTCTTTGGCAGGCTTTCGGAGTCAGGGGACGTACCAGATAAATCCTTTGTCACAGCAAATGGAATTAATGTTTCATATCCTTGTCAGCGAGTTTCAGAGTCGTTCTGTTCTTTTGATCTATTTTTCAAGAAGTGAAAAGGAACAAACATCATTAGAATATTAATTATGACCCCTCTGAGCATCGGAGAACGATTTGAACGAACTACATTTTTATGAATGTTTTTTTTTCTGTCATAATAATAGGTCAAGTACCTGGGGATTTAATTCGCTATTATGATAAGATGGTCTTTGTATCACCTCACCTCAACAAATGCGACTTATTTTACTCATGGACTACACGCATTGATTGTCTTTAAAAAAAAACTGACCAAGTGGAGTCAAAAAAATATTGTTTATGCTGAGGGTATTGAATCATACAAAAAGCGATTAGAGACACTCTCTGCAGCTTATGAAAAACCAATGCCAATCTTTCACCTTCTGCTTGACCCCCATTTCCTTCAGTAATGACAAATCGTATGAGAGCAATTAAATCATTGTAAGGATCGCTGGAAATATTTCTGTCGCATTATTCAGCTTTTCTAGGTCTGCGGTAATTGCGGCTGTTGGTTGTACTCTGCGGGCCACAGATTCTCGCTGAGGCTGAGGGAGCCAGATCCCTTGTGATGTGAATGTTGTGAGCGACACTCTTAGGGAGAGATCAGGGTTCATCTAGAGTCAGGATAAGCTCTGGAGGGAGATTAAAGATTGGCCACAACTAATGCTCTCACTGTAATCACACGCTGAGCGAAGATCAGCCCGACCAAATCCTCACGACAGTCAACTAAATGGAATTGCAGAGCAGGTATGGGCCAAATGTGCCTGATTTACTAATGGTAAATACCTATTGTAAATAGTTTAAAATGGTCAATCCTGTCAAAATGTGAACGGGCCGATTGTGAACGGAGAATGTGATTAAAGAGAATGGCTGGGAATAGCCTGGGAGTTAAGTCTCCTGAATGGGATAGATCGTGTTTAACAGTAAGGGTCCCTGAGGCAAAAATTATTTTCTCCATTGAAAGAGCTCAGCAGAGACCTTTAAAAGGATTGAGGTCATTAAGATTTCATTAAGAAGTTCTTTCTGAAAAAAGTATCAATATTTCCCCCAAAATATAAGCAACAACTGCACTTTATATTAGGCGTCCTTAACTAAGTAACTTTATATCCTTTAATACTGTGTATAATTACATCTGTAATTAATTTTGCATTTAAAGTACATTGTAATTACATTATTGACCCATCCACTAGACTTTAACCAACCCTTAAACCTGCTCGCACCTGTGCATCTTGACACAGAACGAAGACATGTATCAGATATATCAAGATACCAAGAAATTGAGACAGCTCAAACATTCACGTTAGTCTGGGACTAGCTTAAGCCTTGTCTGTGAAACCGGTACGTTTTTACATTGTATTTATTTTTTGATGTGAATGCATAGCAATTAAGGTCACCTAATATGAAATGGGACTACAGCAACTGTTTTCATAGTAATGAGATAATAATAATAATAATATATATATATATTTTTATATATTTTTATATATTTTAAAATATATTACAATAGATTTGATTTGATATAGTATTTCACAATATTACTGTATTTTTGTAATTAAATAAATGCATGTGTAGTGACAATTTTCTTTTTATATATTGCAAATTTTATTTTATATCATGGCTTTTGAGTCCGTTTCATTATTCACAATGCTTCATGAGAAGCGTCATTAATTCACTAGTAAAAAAACGTGTTATGTGTGTCTTTTTACTGATTTCCAGTTATTTATTTGTTCATTTGTCAAATGTTGTCATGCATCTTGTAGCTCTTTACTTACAGAATTTGTTTAAAATCCCATGTCCCAATGAATGGGGAAAGTATTTGTGGATACATGATTGTTATGTGTTTGTTTCATTTTATTACTTTACTTATTTAACAAGGAACCATGTAAAAGTAATCAAAAGTGGCACACTTGTACTCCCTAAATACTTTCTGTAGAATCTCACTCACTGCTCTCATAGCTACAGAGATTTATCTTGTTTTCCAGTTGCAAAACCATCTGCCAAATGCACCTATCAGGATCTGACCCAGCCCTACAGTACTTACTCACAATAAATCACAGAATTAGTGAATCAAGTCCTGCCCACAGCATCAGAGATTAACCACAGATACATCTGTATCATGCAGTATAGCACAGCACACAAGACCTTAAACTGAACAATTTTTATGTTTTTATTTGTTTTACATGAAATGGGTAACTCTTAGCCAATGAAGTGCAATGAAAATGTGCCCATGATTATTCAAGGGAGATCACAAGTTTAGTGAATCAAATTTTGTGAAAAACATGCAGTATTTGCATCCCGGAAATTTAGAGAATTAGCTCTTGCTTGAAATACTTTTTCTTATCAATATACTTTATATTAATTCCTCTAAACTCTCTAAACAGACAACAGTGTTGGTTTCTGGTTCTGCTGGCCCTTTAAGGCTCATCAGTGTGACCCAGATTCCAGAGAGAAGATGAATCTAATGCAGTTAGAAGCTATATTGAATCAAGTACCGCCCCGCATAATCCTTTTAGTAAGGCAGGAAGTCAAACGTTAGAACCTGATAAATTCAGAAAAATGCAGTTTTGATGGGTTGTTCTGTCTGTGTGTGTGTGTGTGTGTGTGTGTGTGTGTGTGTGTGTGTGTTGTGCTAGTGTATGCATGAGGAAGTGTGAATGGGTGTAATCCAGACAGAACAGGACTCAAGTCAGACAAAGTGTTTGTTTCTGTCACTCTGTGCTTCGACTGCCATGATTATACACTTTCAGACTGTGATAAATTCAATATTTTTAGCAAGTACTTTAGATTACCATAAGAATGTTGTAATATCGATAGATAAACTTTTTTGACAGTTTAATTATATTTGTGTAGATCACAGCTACTTTGCATCGTTAATCTGTAGACTGTAAACCAATAAGCAAAATGCATTAGTCACTGGAAAGATTCAGTCCAGTCAGCGTTGGCTAAGCTTATCACATTATATGTTGACATCATGTTTTATGTACCTTTAACAGCCAAACCGTTGTCTTCCCGAAGAGTGAGCATGCTGACCACACCCTGCCCTCCAGATCTAGATGCCCTCTTGGAATCGGTCACCATGCAGGTTAAAAAGAAGGCCCGAGGAGTGATGGCACCTTTGGCTTGTATTCAGGCGGTGCGGGCAGCCGCTACAATGCCTTACAGCAAGGGAATCAAGCGGGAGAGTGAACTGATGGCCACTCTTTTCAACTCCGGCCAGGCCCGGGCTCTACAGTACTGCTTCTTTGCGCAGAGGACTGCTGGGAAATGGACTCTACCCAGTGGAGCGCAGTGGAACAAGAGCAAACCCAGAGAGATCCGGAAGGCTGCCGTCATAGGTATTCTTATTGTTAACTAAAACTAATTAAAAAATGGATGTTAGTTAAATAAAGCTGAAATAAAATATAAATACTAGATTAAAACCTATAATTCAGTGGAAACACTAAAATGATCAAATAAACAAAGATGGAACCAAAATCAGCAAACAAAACGAAACACCATGGGCTCCAAAAGGGTCATGTGACTCTCACCTGTGAGTATGAAGGTGCGTTTGAAATCATTGTTTATTATGTAGCTCTGTAAAAGCCTGTCAGATCAAAAGGTCACATTATGTGAAGTCCAGTATTAAATTGTTGGAAATTCCACTTTAGAAATTTTATTCCACTTTAGAAATTTTTACTAACAATATGTAACTTTGCAACTACAACTACATGTCAGCAGTCATTAGGCTTTTAGTAGACTGCCTGCTTAATAACTTCTAACACTTTATTTTGATGAGTCCACAACTTACAACATACTGACTATGAAAACTTTACAAGTATATGTCAACTTATTCTACTAACCTTAAACCTACTCTAACATTGTACTATGAGAGTTTGTGGACAAGTAGTTGCAAATTAGTGAGAATTAGTTGACATGTAGTTACAAAGTTACTAGAATGTCTAAAGAGGATTATCAAAATAAAGTGTAACTAAGTTGTTTTGCCATTTTATAGCTTACTGTGTGTCGACTGTTGTTTTTTTGTTTTATTATTATTATTATTATTATTATTATTATTATTATTACTAAATGAAAATTTTAAAAACTACATCTAAACTAAAACTTTCAAGGTGCTACAATCAGGTATAATCAGGTCCCTAGTGCATCTCTCAACCAGGGAACTGTGAAAAGAGTAACCCAGTAACTTTATTTTAGTAAGCCTTTTTTCTTAAAGCCTCTCAAAAAAAAATGTAAATGAAAATATAAAAATGAAAAACGAACAAAAACATTATTAAAACTATAATAGCAATATAAAATACTAAGAACACAGCATTGTAGAGCGAAAGACAGAAATATTAAAGATTCTCGTAAAAGATAATTTGAGAAACAATACTGGACCTGTTGATTTTCATTGTATGTACAAAATCATATTCATACTTTTTTTTTTTTTTTTTTTAAATATCTTTACATTTATTTAACCCAAAATAACTTCAAAGCTTATGTTTGATCAGTGTGCCCCCTGTTAATTGAAACCATCAAAACCCTCATTTTCTTATTTCTGTTGAGCATTTTAATCTTAGACAGCTTTATGCACACTTATTGGTTGTTAGTGTGCTAATGTTGATTTTCAGCAGTGTTGAAAACATCTGTTTGTTTGAAGTTTGAGACAAGCAGAGATGTTCGCTTATCACAGAGGAACTGGCACTGTGCAAACCGGCATGCATTGAATTCTGGCACAGTTTTTTTGCTCTGCTCAGTTTCACCATCTGCCAATTAACAAGTCTAATTGTACCTATGTTGTTTTAAATTGCCGGTTTTGTTTTACTCTGTACTGACCGTCAATTTGTCACTCTTTTAGGTCTGGGCACTATGGGCAGGGGCATTGTTGTGTCTCTGGCACGCGTGGGAATTTCTGTCATTGCTGTAGAGTCAGAAAATAAACTCTTGGAGACCGGCAAGCAGATGGTGATTGGCATGTTGGAGAGAGATGCCAAAAGACGGGGAGTGAGTGCCTCTCTCAGTCTCCTCAAATTCACCCTCAGCTTACAGGACCTGAAGGATGTGGATCTTGTTATCGAAGCTGTCTTTGAAGACATGGCACTTAAGAAGCGTGTTTTCCAACAACTGTCCAAAGTTTGTAGACCAGAGACTCTACTCTGCACTAACACCTCTGGTCTGGATGTGGA
The DNA here is from genome assembly GCF_018831695.1 of Puntigrus tetrazona. Lineage (NCBI taxonomy): Eukaryota > Metazoa > Chordata > Actinopteri > Cypriniformes > Cyprinidae > Puntigrus > Puntigrus tetrazona. The sequence goes on from NC_056707.1 coordinate 8,518,342, forward strand.
TGCTCTGGCTGATGTGACTGACAGACCTCACCTGGTGGTTGGGATGCACTTCTTCTCACCTGCACATGTCATGAAGCTCCTAGAAGTTGTCAGCGGTCCTCGTTCCTCAAGCGAAACCATTGCTACAGCAATGAGCCTTGGGAAGAGGATGGGAAAGGTAAGCGTTGCTGTAGGAAACTGCCCCGGTTTTGTTGGAAACCGCATGCTGAAGCCTTACCTGGATCAAGCCACCTTCCTGCTGGAGGAGGGAGCCACACCTGAACAAATCGACGAGGCTCTGGAGGAATTTGGTTTTGCGATGGGAGTCTTCAGGATGTCTGATCTGGCAGGCCTTGATGTTGGTTGGAGAGTCCGGAAGGAATCTGGGTTAACCGGTCCTGACATTGACCCAAAAAATCCCCCACGTAGGCGCCAAGGGCGCAGGTACTGTCCATTCCAGACATGGTCTGCGAGCAAGGCAGGTTTGGCCAAAAGACAGGTCGTGGCTGGTACATGTACGACAAACCTAGAGACACAAACGCAAAGCCCGACCCACTAATTCAGAATCTCCTTGAGATGTACAGGAGCAGGTACGGCATTCAACCGCGCAGTATCTCAAATCAAGAAATAATCGAGAGATGCCTTTTCGCCCTGGCCAACGAGGGCTTCCGTATCCTGGAAGATGGCATAGCTGCCCGACCTGAGGATATTGATGTCATCTATCTGTTCGGTTACGGTTTTCCAAGGCATCGAGGTGGGCCCATGTTCTACGCCAACATGGTGGGCCTGGAAAGAGTGCTGGAGAGGTTGGAGCATTATCACCGAGCCCACCCTGATGTGCCTCATTTGGAGCCCAGTCCACTTTTGAAAAACCTTGTGGCCTGTGGCAGTCCTCCTGTTCAAAAATGGAGAGAGCATATCAAAACAGTACGCAGCCATCTCTGAACACACAACATGGCAAATTTGTTCATTTTAAAACACCGCTAAAGTTGTTATTAATAAAGAATTTACTTTCTCAACTCTTAACCCTGTCGGCTCTTATTATGTCTCCCTAAAGAGGTTTTAATTTCCTGTGTTGTATTTTTAGCATTTCTTGGAAGCAGATGTCTTTAGTTTTGGCAGAAAGCCAAATAAATCCGAACAAATTACCTTGTTTCATTTTTGCACCACTCTGTGCTCACGGCCCATTGGTGTTTCATTTACCCTGCTGTAAAAAGGCATTAGAAAAGTGGCATTTTAACTTTAAAGGATCCATGGATGAAAGGCTTCTCAGATGCTTGCAGCTGCCCATACATGTACACAACATCTTTCTTTCTGTGTGCACTACTAATCAAAAAACTGAGGTCAGTTAGATGTAACGTTTTTGAAAGAAATCTTTTTTATGCTTAAGACTTATTGGATCAAAAATAGAGAAAAAACAAGAATACTGTAATTTATAATAACAGTGGTTTTACTTCTTGTGACCACCATCTTATAGTTACAGTTAAACTCTGAGATATGAATTATGTTAAATTTCAGTAGGGCAAAATAGCTTTAATAGTTGTTGTTGTTTTTTTTTTTATCTCTGTTTAGTTCTACTTAAATTTAATTGAAGTGAAATGTTAATTCATTTAGAGCCTGATTAAAGATAACTAGTGCCTTATATAAATTAGATGTTGACTATTTACAAACGTTAAATTCTTAAAGGGATAGTTCACCCAAAAATTAAAATGATCATCATTTACTAACCATCATGTCATTCCACATTTCAAGAAATTTCTGTACAGTATACGAACAGTAAAATACAGTATAAAAAAAGGAAATGACAGAATAGCAGTACATTTTCTGCATTCTAGCACAAAATCATTACTTTACTCTTGCGTTTCTTTCTATGTGACAAAAACGCATGATTTAGATCATTATTGAGAAATATCATTATTTGTTTCTGTTCTGTTTTATTTATGTGTTACTCCAATTGAAGGCCTTATAACCTAGCAAAACATGAGAAACTTGTGGGCCGGATCGACCAGATGTGAACCCCAGTCCAGCCCTGCACATGATGAATTACCTGTTAATGTGCTTCTTTTTTATCATTCATATGGCTGTGCATTCAGTTAGAGGAAAACTTTTTAATTAATTTGGCTTTGAGGATCTATGTGGAATAGCTGGCCTGTGAGGTGTAGTGTGTATGATGTGATTTGTGCTTTGCTGCAAGGGATAAGTTAATTGCTATTACTTCTGTGCTGCTACCCAAATATGTTTGAGGCTGTTTAATTAAACCACACTAAGCCCCTGTGTTCACCCCTTTGAACTATGTCCAAAGATGGTGTAGAAATCAAACTATGAAGAGCAAATTATCTGCACGCATACGCAGAGAGATCAGAAGTTTGCATCAGTACTCAGATTCACTGCTATATCATTGCACGATGCGTTTCATTGTTTTAAATGTTCACAGAGTGCTATCAATAACATTTAATGCATTTGCTGCCACTAGAATAATGTAATAACATATATTTACCAGCGATATATGTAATATTATTATTTTTATTATTATGTATCTATTTAAAAAAAATCTCTTTTTGTCCTCGCACACCTTACTACACAATTATGCAAATAAACCCCTTTGTGTTGACTCTGGGGAGATTGTAGCGCCGTCTGCTGGTCACGTGTCGCCACTGCCGCTACGTGCGGTGTGATATATCCGTCCGCGTGCGAGGCGAGCGTCTCTCAGTCCCGCAGCGGCGTCCACCGCGACAGCAGCGCGAGGAGCTCACGCGCCACCGCTCTCTCGTCTCACATAAGTTTCAGCCCGTGCTTCTTTGACGAGCCCCCCCCCTCTCTTTAAATAGCTAACGCTCCAGGACCCTTCACGCGCGCGATTGTTCCTCAACAGAGACCCGGCAGCCGCCGCCGCCGCCGCTCTTTTAACTCCGCTCACTTGACGTTTCTTTGGAAATCTACGAAAACCCGAGGATTATCCGAGTGGCCATTTGTCAGTTTAACGTGGGGAAAAAAATGCCATTCTTCGTATCCCGCGCGACTACTGGGATCTAGCCGCAGATGTTGTGGGAAGTTTAAGGCGGACGCTGTGAGATGGCTGGAAATCCTCATCAGCTCTAAGTGCTCGACCCTCAACAAGGTAAGCGAACTCCAAATACCTGAGTACTTCTAACACGCTGCTTTTTACTACAGTAACATTTTATATAACAGCGGTGAAGCCGCATGGTAATGTTATATAACACTGTGATCTAAAATGTGAAATTAAAAAGCAGTATTGTGTTTGGTATTGACGCTTTCGTGTTAATTGCGTCCTAAATACAAGAAACGAAACTTTTCCTGTTTGTAATGCACGTTAAGTCGGTAGGTAACGCTGTCTCTTCACTTGCAGTAAACCATGGCTTACGCCGGAGCTCAGAAGGCTTTGAAGAGCGATAAGTTAGATGAAGCTCAAGCTCTGGCCAAAAGCTGTGCGGGGAGGCCGGACTTTCTCCCCTGCGATGGACTGTCCATCTGCGCCACACACAGCCACGGAAAGTGTTTCAAACTGCACTGGTGCTGCCATTTGGGCTGGTGTCACTGTAAGTAGACAACCTCTGACACCCAAATGCATTCTATTCCACTCTATTATACTCTAAAATGCACGGTCCGATAATGCAATACGTGTGAAAATAGGAGGAGTGGGAAATATCATTCACATCACACAAAAAAACGGCAAGGAAGGGACGGTGGCGCAGCTGACGGTGTGATAAAAGATCACCGCCCAAGTATTTTATATGTGTGGCAGAAATAAACATGCAGCAAAACTAGATGATATAACGAATACACGCACAGTATTTGACTTTATGAATGTAGTGTTTGAAATATGACATCTATTTGATAAATGCCACGCGCTGGGTGTGTGATCGCACAGCCTGTTTTTCTTATTTATCGTCACAGCTGCTTTGGGAACGTTTATGAGCTTGTGCTGTCATCGGAAACCGCTGTCTGGTGTCGCTTGGATGCTTTTTCAGCGCCACGTGTTTTCGAGAATTTCTGAAATATTCAGCCACCAAATATCCCAGCGGCAAATTCCAGCGCCAGGGTTAACCTTTACATTTGCCTTTTAATATCAAAGCAGACCTCAGCCCCCCTGAACCCCGGACTCCACTTCTGTGTCCTCCGGGTCGCTGGCTTGGCATGACCCCGAAGCGCCGGTCACCAGGGCGTCCGCGGGAAGTGGCCCGCTCCGCTCCGCTCCTTCAGCAGGACGTTCACTTCCTCTAGCTGACGTCCTTCAGACCGAGTTCAGCTCCTGAGTGATTGTAAAAGCTTCCGTTGTGTTTAAGGGAGGTAAAGGTCGGTGCGAGGCCTTTAGAACTGCCTGAGCTGATCGAGCCACTTTAATACCCTCTCGTGGCACTTCCGTCAGGGGAACTAAACTTTATTGAGTTCAGCCGTCAAATAATAAAGGAATATTATCCTCAGTGGCCCTCGGAGTAGTTTCTACCCACAGATTTTTATTTTGATTAAGCCCATTCTTTCTCAGCTTATTTTGGTGTCTGTGAATACTTGTACAGCACAGAATGGGCGCTCTATTTATGCATTTATGTGATCGATAAAAGCATGTAGGTAATCATAAATTCACTGCACATTGTAATACTATTCTACAAATGCGGTCACGCAGCCTGTTTTATAACTACTGCATCATTGTTAGTATATATTGTGATTTGCGTAATGGTTTTTACGTGAGATGATAATAAATCTGGACTATAGGATGGTGGGACGGTTCTTAAATATCTGCATGTCTTTTATCAGTCTGCGCGCATTATAACGGCTTTAATCTAGCATTATTGCAATAGAGACAAAGCATTACGTTAATGCATGCTGGTGGTTTATCAGCCAGCACATAGGGTCTGTAATATAACTAATATAACTACTGACTGGTGCATCATTGTGAGAAGCAGTAAATGTACCATAAAATTACAAACACAACGTGCTCACCCCGATACGTATTGTTTAGTGTGCCTGATCTGTTAAATAATTCAGGGCTGGAACTCCTGGAGCTCTGATGCATAACTGCGTTGCGTTCTTTTGAAATTACACCTAGCACAAATGGCAACTGCTTTCTGCAACCCCATGTGTGGCTCATTATCAGGTGAAGCACTCATAATTTATAAAAAAAACCCTCTTTCGCTTTAGCGGAGAGGTACACTACTGTTCAATGTTTACTGAAATAAATGAATGCTATTATTCAGCACAGATGCATTCATTTTATCCATTTATAGTCTTATAAAAGATACCCATTTCAAATGAATGCCGTTGTTTTGAGCCTTCCCATTATAAAAAAAAAAAAAGAATAAGAAATGTGAGACTAATTCTGAAAATCCAGCTTTACACAAATACATTTTACAGTATATTTACATAAAAAACAATGATTTTATTTTGTACTTTACTGTATTTTTTATCAAATAAATGCAGCTTTGGTGAGCTTAAAAGATGTTTATTTTAAAAACGTTACTGACCCCACTGAAAGAGTACTGAGATTGTGCTTAATGACAAAAAAAACCCCATAAATCCCCTAAATCCTTTCAAATGCAGTTCTGTTTCCGCTACAAAGAAAGTCTTTATTGTGTCTTAACTCTTCCAAGGGTGCAGCGAGAGCCCCATCGGGACATCTCTGCGATACGGTGTACACTGCGATGATTTATTAATATTGCTGTTCCACAGCACCACACGTGATACAGTCAGCTTTGCTCAGCTGTGCTCGGGTTTGACAGTATCCAGTTGTACTTTGAGCAAATCCAGGGATGCGGCGAGAGAGCAGAAGCTGTGTGAGTGGCGTCTGCGCTTCAGGCGCGTACGTGCTGCTTAGTGATGTTATGCGGCCATGTGTGAAACGTAGAGAAGGAAGCCTCCTGTTTCTGGCGCTGTGCCTGCAGCTCCAGCTGTCAAACACTGATTTCCTCTGTGAGCTCTGTTCTGGCTTGGAGATCCGGTCCTTTGTCCAACAGATTTCTGAAACAAAGAACCGAAAGAAGTCGGTAAATGAATGCCAAGTCGTACAAGTGGAACCTCTATTGTTGATTGCACATGAGAAAAGCACTGCGAAATAATTGTGTTCCGCTGAGTTAAGATAGTCGCCACCCCTGCAATTTGCCTTATTTGCACTTTTCACAGGACACGTTTGGAATCATATTAGAATGTAATGAGTTTGTTTTGCTTTTGTGTTTCTTTTGTTGTCTTTGCTTTTCTCGGCAAGATATGATTATTAAGTTGTACTCATGAATTTATTACCGCACTCATATCAAATCTCAGGGCTACAATTGTGTGCCTAATACACTTAAAAGGTACAGAATTATCACTGGTGACAAGGTATCTTTATACCTTATTCACTACTAAAATGTGCATATTAGTATTTAAAGGTATATATTGTGCATTTGTAGTTTTGTGCTTTTTTTTTAAAAGTCTTTTTGTGCTCACAGTTTTCTGTTTTTAACTAAAAATAGAAACGTTTTACGTGTTTTGGCTGTTCATTTACACCACAACAGTGTTTTGGGGGCCTGAAAATTATCAACGTTTTACTGTTAGTAAAACCGTAGTACTGTTATTAAAGTACCTCTAGTGTGAATTTTTGAAAAAATAACCTTTCATTCTGTAACAGAGCTTTAAGTGAAAAAAAAGGCCTGCAAACTGTTAAATCTGAAAGTGCACAATGTATAAAGTTATTTATTGTCTCTCAAAAGAAAGAGTAAATCTGAATCATTGAAACAAGTCATTTTTAAAACGTTGGTCATGTCAACTTATTTTCAGGTACTCACAAAACAAAATATGAAACTTTTATAACCCATAAGGATACTTTACTATTGAAATGTGACTTTTTGTTGAAAATGGCGACGTCATGTGTATACACGTTCAGTCTATAAGTTTCTTTACAAAGAAAAGAGCATTTTAGTCATTTTTGCAGCTCTGTTATTGGAATTCTTTGTATTGCAAGTATACTGTATTATTATTATTATTATTATATAATTCAATATATTTTTTACACTTTCTCAGATACTGGAAAATCTTCTCTCATGTGGTTTTAAAACGTGTTTTAGTAGAGTTGCTACTTTTAGTCAGATAAAAGCCTAACACAGTCATCTGTTTGCAGCACCAGACACAAGATATTTGACGGTTTTACTTTCCTAAGTGTCCCCTATAAAGCCATTCTGGGGAAGTAAATGGGATGGATGGGGTTGCTGTCTTATGCTATCTCTGTATAGCTGACTACTTTGTAATACAGGGGATGCTTTTGTGAATGAGAAAGATGGAGATTGAGCATGTGAGAAAGACACTTAGACAAAGAGACAAGAGACTTGCTGTCAAAGGCCATGAGTGAAAGAGTGGATGTTGATCCGGGGCTTAGATAACAGGAGATTACTGTTGTCAGAGATGTCCTGATCATACCCCGGATGAATTCGGCCAGATGTGTGGAACTGAGCGGAAATGAGCTGTATGATGCCGCGTGATGCCCTCCCTCTCTGGACACTTTTTTTTTTTTTTTTTTTGACAGTTTTTAAACAAAGGGGAGCATGATTGCCCTCTTGAATCACATAAATGGGCAAAAGTCCCCCTTGATAAAACGTTTGATATACACTGCCTGAAAAAGGTCACCAGCTAGATTCAGAATAAGCAAATGCTTAAAATGTTAGGATTGAACGATTATTGCAGTGAATATATGATTATAGTCGACCGACCGTAACTGATGCACTGATTAGCTTTTTGTTTCTCAAGCAACACTGTTAGAATACGTACTCATGCCCATATTTCAAGACGAATCCAGATGTCAAGATTCATCTGGCTCAAATTATGAAAGCCACCTCAGAGTCCCCAGTTTACCCTGTTGCAAGTCTTTGGAATATGATAGAATTGTCCTATCCAAAAATTTAGCAATTCTGAATATTTTTTCGACCATGTTTATGTTTGTCTGAGATCTTGTATTGACAATGGAGTCTAATCACTCTTTAAAGCTGACTCGAACACGTACACTCAAAGAATGATAATAATAGGAAATAATCGGTTGCTTTGACCCAACATTCTGGTTTGTTTTATTTAACTCATGTATTAAGTTTATTCAACTTATTGCTGGCTCAAAATGGGTTTGAAATGAGAAATTACACACATAATAGACTAGAGGTAATAGTAATAATCAAAAGATGACAATCTATTTATAAGCAAAAACACTGATCGAGGAAAACAAGGCATTGACTTTAATATTTTAGTTCAAGTGTTTTTCAACCGTTCTTTCTTGGCTTTTTCACTAATATAGAGCTGATTCTTGTGCCTGGGATGTGTCGCCAAGCTGATGATGGGCTGAGATTGACCCAGCAAATAACCCAAAAAACGAAAAACAACACAATATATGATCCAATATATGACCAATTTTTAGAGTATACCCCTAGTCTTTCAGTGGGACTAAGCTCAGGACTACGTGGTTTTCAATTCATGCATGAAAATGATTCCTGCTCCCTGAAGCATTGTCTCACAATTAGGGTCCAAAAAAGGTTTGAATTCATCAATGTACATGTTTGTCTTCCAACATGGATGTTTAAGAAATTAAAGGATACACACAGGATCACAGTTAAGGTCACATCCATACCACGAAATCATGAGTTTTTGGAGGGCAAGAAACATTACCTAACATTCTTAGTGGACTGTGATACAAAAAAAAATGCTACAACATGTATAATAAGCCCTGAGCAATTCATTCTGTGAAAGTAGTATTGTTGTACTATAATACAACCAGGATTACAGCATAAACTATTTAGATTATTTATCTTTATCTCTGACTTTTTTCAGTGTGCACAGGTTTTTTTATTATGCAATGAAATACGTTTCAATGAATTGCATTTGACAATTTTAGATTTTTGAACTGTCCAAAGTTACACTACTATGTGTGCCTGTAGTTTTCATCATCATATAGATGCACACCACAGGTTTTTGAATAACTTTCCCTGTGTGAGATAGTGATATGTGTGCGTTAATGAAAACAAAACAGACTGATTTATAAATGAAAATGGCATTCAAAACAGAGGTCTGGCACTAAAACTGCAGTGCACTGCAAGAGACCGTACATAATGAAGCATCCTGTGAGTTTTAATGCAATGCATATTTTCTTTTTTTTTTTCCTGGATGCCTCAGTTAAACTAAAGGAACAGTTCACCCCAAAATAATTATTTGCTGAATATTTCCCTTAACCAGGGCTCATCCAAGATGTAGAGAAACATGAATTGTTCACTAATGCATCTTCTTCAATGAGTGGGTGCCATCAGAATGAGTCAAAACAGCCGATAAAAACATCACAATAAGTAATTCATATGACTCTAGTCAACCAATGAACATCTTGTGACGTGAAAGAAAGAAATCGATAATTCATGTTTTGTTTCAACAATATTCCTTTCTCCAATGAAAAAGTCATCTCATCTGAATCAAGAGATAAATATACACATATCAAGCCCACCATATTGGTTTATTTGTAGAATCATGTGAATTAGTAGTGTATTATTGTGATGTTTTCATCAGTGGTTTGCACTCTCAGTCTGACGGCACCCATTCACTGCAGAGGATCCATTAGTGAGCGAATGATGTAATGCTAAATTTCTCCAAATCTGTTCTGATGGAGAAACAAGCTTGTCTATATGATGGCCTAAGGGTAAATACATTTTCAGCAAATCTTCATTTTTGGAAAAGCTATTTCTTTAAAGCTTTGCTGCGTAAATATTCCCAAAGCCTCAGCTTGATTTTACTGCTTGCTTTAGTCTCGGTGATGTTATAGATTTTAATGCTCACATTAGTATGCGTTTTCTGACACATCCAATTAATGTTGTCCTTTTGCTCTGTCTGTACAGGTAAATATGTCTACCAGCCCATGACCAATGTTTCTCAGCTACCCAGCACACCTGTGCCGGCCGCTCCGTCCGAGTGTACCGACACCATCGATCTGTCCATCTCTCTGACTGAGCGCTTTCTCCGCATCTCACCCTTTTTCCTGCCTCCGCCTTGTCCCGAATCTCCCAAATATTGCAACATTGCCGAACTGTTTATCGATGACTACATTGTCAAACGCATCAACGGCAAAATGTGCTACGTTCAGCGGCCCCCACTTCACACGGAGGCCCCTCCCACTCCACCTCAAATAAATCCCGCCTCTCTGACGCCACAGAAACAGCAGCAGACTGTTGAGGAGACTGTTAAAGGACCAAAAATGGGCCACTGCTCTTCGCCCTCCAACTCCGAGGACTCGGGGATCAACGCTTTGGGAGGACACTATCTGGAGTCCTGTGAGGAAGAGTCTGAGGAAGAGGATGAACTTAGCACCGATGGACACTCGAGTCCGGGAAGTCTATGGGACCAGGATGAATGCACCCTACTGTCCCCTTCCAAATCCATTGTGGAGATCATTGAAAACATTGAAACTACTGTGTAATGTTTGCTCTTTTTGTTCTTTTCACATATCTCTCTCTCTTTGTCTGACAAGATAAACTCATTGTTGTAAAAGAAATCTTGTATTTAAAGGAAAAAATGCTACACCCATAAAGACAGTGCTATACTTTACATTTGTCTTTAATCTCTGTGTTAATTGTTACACCTCGCATGGTACTTAATTTGATGTTAATTGCCGCTCTACATATATGCAGTACGAAAGAACTTTTGGAAGCGAACCAAATAGCATTATTGAGCAAACTGTATTCTGTGATCCATAGTGAACTGAGGTTAAAATGAATCAGGGAATCGGGGCTAAATTATTCCAAATGAATCATTTCATAGTTGTGTCAGTACAAAGAAAATATGGTGAGGCCACTGTGGTGGCTACTTTATGCTACTAAAAATACTTTTCAGATATTCATGTTGTAGGCTTTTCTTCTTTGCAAATCTTTGTGTAGCTAGCAAGATACGGTGGTAACGTTTATCCATGCACCCTCAAACCATCAGAATCATCTGCGCAGGAGAGCTTTGTCGACTCAAAAGCGAGGTAAAACTAAGCCTGCAATTTTATATTTCCACCACCGATGGCGACAGAGAGGTTAACACTTTGTAGTTCAGGTTTAAGGAAAATAACAAAGAAATGACACTTTTTCACCTAATCTTGCTTCGCCACACTACATAGCTGGCCAATATATGAAGTTAAATGTGAAATATTTAGATCATTCTAGAACAAGTCATTCTCAGTGAAGAAAGAGTGAAGAGAGCAGACTGCAGCAGAGTTTTACTGATACTGAAAACCCATCCATCATCCAGGGAGAGGTTTGTGCTTCAGATACGTAATTTTTCACGCGCTTTTAAAGAGTATAGTAACAAGCACGACATGCATTTAATTTCTTCATAATGTGTATTTTCTGGAAATCAGACGCGTAACAGCGGTATTGTTAGCACCGTTCTCTACCAAAGGAGCTATAATAGCAGGTTTAATGAAGGCATATTGGTTCTTCATTTCGGCAAGCTTCGCTGTTACTAGTAATTTGGGAGAGGAAAAAGGCTTTGTTGTTCTCTGATAATTTAATAGTTTCTGACTCTTAAGTGCTGAATATGACTGGCCTTTCAAATCACAGACTTACGTAAGACCATTCAGAACCCTCTGCAGTGTAATGCATTTTCATCAAGGCTAATCCTAGTCCAAAACACAGAACATGAATAGGGCACATCATTACCATTGGACGCAAATTATATTCATGCTACTTGAACTGATATTACTCATAAATGTTCCTGGCAATTATGGCCGTGATTTCCAAATCCTTTCCTTCAGTTCTCCTGCCAAGCTTAACAAAAAGGAACAGGTGTCTCGGTACAAAGGTTTCTTTTTCAGGTCTACTTAAATTATCATTAACATTATGGCGCTTTTCTAAGGTCTAGGTATTGTTAGTGCTCTAATTTCCATGTAAACAAGGCTAAAATGTTTTTCTTTTGCCTCAGTCATCAAGATATCATACTTGAAATGTCCTTGACATCCACAGAAGTGGATTCAGGATACAGCGTTTATGGTAATTATGAATAATAATTTCAAACGAAAAGTTGCCCAGATGGAAACCATTAAGACACCAGCCAGATGGCATACTGCAAACTTAGTAGGCATAGTTTAACGAACAGACAAAAGAGATGATTTATCTTGACTCTTAGTTTGATTGAACATTATTTCTTAAGCAGATCAAACAACGGATATGCCATATACGATGAAATTCACGAAAGGTCATGGTATTTTAGGGCATCTAGCTGTGTCACAAAATCAGCTTAGCCTGTTTGAAAAAATCTTTCTCTAAAAATGTTTTTGAATTCTATAAGAGGATGATAAAAAAAAAAAAATCATATTTTTTTAATGTTTGGTGAAAGCATGAGTGATGCTTGTACCGCAGTGCATTTAGGGTGTTTTTGTTGATTGCCAGTGCACTGCTTTTACGTCTGTTTCTTGTTTGTTGTTATGCGGTTCCTGGGCGGTTGCTAGGGCATTGCTAGGTGGTTATTTTTTTCTAAATCTGATCGGTTAAAAAACTAATACCACACCTCACCATACCTTACCATGCCACACAATTTGTATTTGTATTGCGTGCTCAAATTATTACTTAACGTGAAACACATTTACTGTTCCATTTTTGAGGACAAAAGATTCCCACACAAAGATTTCAGTCATGTGATTTCATTGGACATTGACAAATTTTGTCCATTTAAATATATACCTTTAGGATTAGAGTTTTCTTCAATCCCTAAACATAAATATAAGCAGTAATAGTAACATTTGCCTGATTATTCTAATCAAATTTTAAGAAATGCTCTACCAAATGGCCATCAGGAGCAGCAGTGTAAGACTGTGAAGACACAACAAGCAAGAGTTTTTTGTTTTTTGGGGGGTTTTTTTCCACTGCAGGCTGCTAGATCAGAAATGGTGTGTGTTGTGCTTCAATCATTCCTCGGGGGATGTCAGGATATAAACATCACCTGCAGTAGATACTGATTGATTTCTTTTCTGTGTGCTGTCATGTTTATATAGCACTTACACTGCATTTTAAAGACGGGGCTTTAATGCTGCTGTGTCTCCTCCTGTGTGTGTGACCATACTTAATTTTTGTAGGGAAATAGTTACTTAGAATCACAATAAAGGCACAGGTCACCCCAAATATAAACAATTAATGACTTTTTCCTCATTTAAAACCCCCTTTTTTCTGTGGAACAAAAATGTTTATTCATCAAAAGCATAAAGTCACTAAAGCAGGTAAAAAAAAAAAGCAGCATGAGCGTTCTTCAAAACTTTTCCTTTTGTGTTCCGTGGACGAAAGCAAGCCATTGAAACGACATGAAGGTTAGTAAATAGTGACAGAATTTACATTTTGGGGTGAACTATTCTTTTAATTAGACTGAGAAAACATAAAGGCGATCTTAATTACGATTTGACATTTATTGCCCCTATTATAATTTTGCGCTGCATAAAGAAAGGGGAAAAAAGTCAGAATGTCAAACAGCAGTTTCAACCTTCGGTTCCCCAGCTTCGTGTTGCGTGTGTCCTTTTCAACGTTGACATATTCCTCTGAAAATATGAATATTTTAATACATAAGCCCACAGCAGACTGAGCACACACACACACACACACACACTGAGTCAGCTCAATGAAACCACACGAGCAGACGCATGCGCCGAATGACGTCTGTAATCTCATGAGCGGGAACCCCGCTGCTAAACATTCTTATATTCAGCAGGACAATCTTATTTTTTTTCTTCCTCGTTGCAGGTAAATCAAGCCACTACTGGATCGGGAACTCACCAATAGTTCACCTGATAAACAGCTGCCACAGTCTGTGGTCCGTGTGCAGACCTCTGTGGGAGATCTAGGTTTGATAAGCTCCATAAATGTCTCTGAGTCACCCGCCGAGCCCTCCGCTGCGCTCACCCTGTAAAATATTCATTGCTTTTCTCTTCTCCTCAAAGATTGTTTTTTGGAGGTTGTTGTTTTTCTTCAACATGGCCCTGACTCCACAGTCCACAGTCTATTCAGGCATTCATTATACTAACCGTGCGCAAACAGTGCCTTTTCAAGGAACACCAATGCTGAAGAGACGGGGTCAAATTCACAATGCAAATGTAGAGGAATACTTTTGTGTGGATGCTGCTGCGAAAGGAGGTCTGAAATTGATATTCAGATGCGCTTGATGTGAATTGCGTGAGGCCTGCGTGTGTTTGATGGCCCGGCACTCATTTATACCTTATGAATTGACAGTAGCGTAGATGTTTATTGCTCTGTGTGTGTTATTAGCTCTCCTGGGTAGGAATACACTCGTAACGGTGTGAGTCACGGGCATCTTCTTGTAAATTACTTCAGCGGTCATATGAGACTATGAATCTGATTAACGTAATCGTTTGGAAGCGTCGTGTCCTGTCAAGCCTGAAGTGCCTTGACCTTGAAGCGCTATGGATAAATGATTATGAAAGAAAAGATCAACGTAAATACTGATGCTTTTATTTTAATCGGTTTTTATAATCCACTTCACATTCGTAGAATCCGCTACATCCTGCTTCGAAACACATTTGAAAATGACATATAACTATGCAAAAAGGCTTACATATTATCTACTTTTTTGGCTATTATATTCACTTATACAGTGTAACTCATTAATATAGTAGTTATTCATTAATTTGTGCGAAAATATGAATAATTCATATTAATGTGAATGGTTTTTCGTGATAAAAGTGGTTTATTGTAATCTATAATCAGTCAGTCATATTTAAGTTTTAGCAGTGTTTTACTCTATTTTAGTGAAGCACAAATGAGCCACTCAATCTAGGAGAGAATAATACAATGGTAGCTTTTCAGATTTCCATTGTTCTAAGTGCTTAACTGAAGATACCCAAAATAGGGTGATGAAAGTAGGATAAATATTGGGCTAGGCAGGCATAGGCAGTCTGTCATCATAAATATGGGGCAAAAATTTCCATTCGGCTTTTATGAACATTTCTAGAAACCATCTCTTGCTTGCTACATAATGTTTTGAAGAGTAATGTGAAGTGTGTAATGTCTTTTTGCACTTGTCGATACAAAAATTAAAAACACAAAAAATTAAAAATAACTGTCGATATCATGCTAGCATCGCAATGCTAAAATAACATACTTAACAAACATACACAAGTAGTCATACTTAGTCGCATATTATTGCTGCGAGTCTACATTTTCCAAAAGGCTGAGCAGTATGTTTTAAAATGTTATCGCCCAGGAAAAAATCTATAGTTCATTGAACACATGTTGACCTTTTGTGTCTCCTCTTTATGAGGTGATTTGTCACAATGAAGCCTGCCATTATACCAGATATTTTTTTTTACTTTTCAGCAAAATTCAAACACAAAAGTTAAAAAAGCACATAAGCGACAAAAATATGTACACTCTCAGAAATAAAGGTACAAAAGCGGTCATACCTTTTTAAAAGGGACATGATTGCATCTGGTACCTTAAAGGTACACAGTAGTAAAGTGTATATATTTGAACCTAACATATACAAAAGACCTTTATTTCTGAGAGTGTGCAACATACACAAGTAGGCTATAGCCTATTGTAATTTTAAAGGAAAAATGTATCACGTAGATCATATAAATTTCAGCGTGTTTACCTCACACTCATGAGGCAACGGCTATTGCATTATTATGATATTGGAATTTCATTTGGTTAAAACTCGTTTTCTTTTATTTTTTATGTAGAATTGGACTGAGCGTTTTTACAATCTCACTTCTGACGGCCAGCTTTCCCCTATACCGTGCATGGAGCACTTTGCCTCGAAGCTGCACATTAAACCGTTAAAGGTAGAGCCAGCCGTAAAGCATGCAAATGTAGAGTAGCCTATATTTCACAGGTACTTCCTGACTCTCTCTTTCTTTCTTTCTCCCCCTCTCATTTCATCTCGTATCCAAAACTGAGCAATTTTCTCCTCCATTCAATATATGGAAATGAAATGGTAACAAAACCCAGCGGCCGTCTACGAACTCTCGAGGGAGTTGAATATGGCAGACTCATTTGTGTTTGAATGGCCGAGTGCAGTGGGGAAAGCGTGTGGGAAGGGCTGGGCTGGCAAACACAACTCTGCTGATGAAGTGCCATGTAAATGGGGCTGTAGTCTGTGCAGATGGGGGCTCAGCAGATGGTTTTCCACATCACAGGGACGTGTGCCACGCTGACCTGGAATACGGCACGCCGTCGGTTTTCCCTCTCATCACCTCTCCACCCCCAGTCTATTATCATGAGAAAGAGCAGCATGCTCGCTGGAGGCGAATACTGATGGGCTTTGTGCTGATAAGTGGAAGGCCATTGTGGCTGGATTATGTTTTTTGACAGATGTGCTAAGTGCTTGTTTTGGTGATTTGGTTTGTGCGCTTTTATAGATCGTCAGATGTGGGCTCAATCTGTGCTTTGCAGCGCCGTTGTTCTTAAATGCCAAGCATTTTATCAATGTACAGGCAACAAATGCTTTTTTTTCTCTCCAGAGAAAGCAGTGCAATAGAGAGCAGCGAACAAATTCTCTGTGAGCTTCTGTAACGAGCAGTTATTTTAGTTCAACCATTTTTCAGCATCTCAGCGGTTCTCGCCACTCTTGATTTTCACTGTTTCCCTCCAACAAATATCAGAAATAAAGCCCATGGCAAAATGTTTTGAACCATATTTGGTGACTCTTTAGCCTGGATTTCACAGAGAGAGTCACATACTGTAAAAAAATAGCTTATGCACTGCATGAAATAACAATGACGCAACATAGCTTATTAATGATTTCTGTTGAAGTCAATAAAAACAATATTTGGTTTTGATTTATTGCCTTGCTGTTTTGCATCAGAAAAATGGTTCTGTTGTCTCCAAGCACTGGCAAATGCTCTACCAATCAGTAAACCTTCTCATGGGACAGAGACAAATTGTCTCTCTTGTTTGCTCTCTTGAATCCTGTCGAACATCTGCAAAGCTCCTGAGACAGTTGATGCAAGCCTATTTGAGCCGTCACTGTTAATCCCACTGTTTCGAGAAGTATCCTAATCAACACTGAAAGTGTGAGTGATAGATGATCACTGTCTACCTCTCTATCTGTGCTCTCTCGGTACTAAGGTTGTCTCATAATTTTACTGACTTTGTAAACAGATGTTTGTGCTCATGCCCACCCTTTGAACATTATATTGATCTGTCATGCGTTTAGGGGCCACTGACTCTGATGCTCAAAGGAGTGATAGTTCTTTATTCGTCTAGTATGGTAATAAAAAGTGAATACATAGGATTTGCATTTAGTGCATCAATGAATTTGATGGCAAGTATGCCATATAGAAAGAGAGGCATTTTTTGTTTTTGTAACGCTTTTACACATTGAAAGTAATTTTGGCATTTGTCATGTAACTATACCCTGAGGGTACCTGAATGGATTTGTCTTTCTGCCATTTTTTAACTGATTTGAGTATGCTCCAATTTGCAACAAACTAGTTGAGCGTGCTGCAGGGATGACGTGTTTTTGTAGATAAAACTCAGAAATGAGTTAGCATTTAGCACTTCTGGTTCCATCGGCTTGAATTAATTTGTTTGTTTTTTTTTTTTGCTTTTGCCTGGATTTTTAAAGTGCAGAAACATATTGACTATAGAACCAACCTGGAAGTACAGACTCGAGCCTGTATCTTCATAATGCTTTATCAATTTGTATCATTTGTAATTTGCATAGCAGCCATCTTGTCCTGAGGTTTGAAACAGCACCACCTACTGGTTCAAAAATCGTAAGCAGTAAATCAAGTTTTGTTTTTGTTTTGCTAACAGTTGAAATCTTTCAGTGATACATTATAAATGCTGTATTTCTTAGACAGTATGTGTTGCACTCAGCGCTCAGTGTTTTCTGAATATTTGCTATATTTGATGTTTATCTCTCCCTTCTATAATCAGCAGCTGCCACTTTGAAGGTTGGAGCACTTGGGTGAGCGTAGCATGCTCATTAAACATGACTGCTTATCGAAATTTCCATAGGGTTTCTTGTTTGTCGGCAGTTTTGGGCTTGATGCTGAAGAGTGGAGGTCTGGTTAGGCTTTGGAAAGCCTGTTTGAGGAAAGAAGATATGTTTTTTCAGCCCAGACAGCTGAAGCTGCAGGTCAGTTGAGTGAGTTTAATGAGGTGGATGTGCGATAAAACTCATGACACAGTGCTTGGCACTAAATTTCCTCTCTGCTCTCTTCACACTCAAATCCTGACCCGTCTGACTAATCATTTAAAAGGAAAAATGGAGAACATACGAAGTGTGTGTGAGTGTGGAGAGCAGAACAGACGAGAGGACGTTAATTATTTTAAACAATTTTCATAATGAAGACTCTTTGGAGAGAAAAAAAATTGGGGTCAAATAAATGTTAAATGTGAGAGTGAATGTTTAATTCTCGTTACAGGATGCTTAGAAATCTTAAATTATGAAGGGAATGATAAAGAGCAAAAAAGTTGCATTCGTCACTTTGTTTTGTTGTCTGGGTTTCTCTCATCTTTGTTGTTGTCTGGGTTCTAAAATATACCACCATTCCCCACAGTCTTTAACCACATTCATTCTCCATTATAATTTGTTGTCTAAGCACAGTTTTTTGCAGTGTGTCAGGTCTGTAGAAATGCATCTAATTAAGACCAAAATGTTTGCTTGCATTTTCACTCTCTTGTATGTAGCATTATCTAAACACATGCACATGTGATGTATAAGCGTTTAGAAAAATGGGGACATGGGGCAATGTCCTGAAAAGTCACCTTCATCTGTGTCATACCTGTGTCATTATACAAATTCATGTCCTGATCTGTCAAAAATGTGTCACATCAAGTTCTCTGCTCCTTCTATCACTTTTGGTTTAACAACAGTTGGTTTATTTAAAATGACATTCAGTTTACATTTAAGTTCTTAAGTGTTAATTAACAATGCTGAACCTTGGGGTGTCACATGACAAAGATAAATTTGCCTCATCAAATTATCAACTTGTTGAAATGGTATTTCATTACTGTGTATGTCCGTAAATGGGTGATTAGACTGTTTAATATGCAGCTGATAAATTATCCACTGTATCTATCAAAATTTCTTGTCACATTCTCCTAGAAATGCCCTAAATACTCCAAGTCCTGCAACTAAGTATGAATATCTCATGCTAATAACTAGCCTGTCTTTTAGGTAGTGCTGCTTTATTGCACTCTTCACATGTATCCTGATTTAACTCCTCATCGCTGGCTTTTCACCCCCTGTTACACAATCTCATTTATCATCAGTTCTCTGTCAAAAGCTGGAGATTATCACCCTTCAGAATTTCCACTTGGTGTCTGATCCATTTCTGAATACAATCACAGTAATCCCACAGAGATATTCTGATGTTGTGTCAACTGGCCAAGACTGTTTGTGCTTCACAGATTCTAGATGGATGTCGCTGTGCTGGTTTGACTCAGGAGGATCAGGGAGCTCTGATCGTTGAGAGAGTAAACTGAACGAAACTGCATGTCAGGATGTAATGAGGTCGATTTTTTTTGAACACACTCAAAAGGAAATTAGTTTTTTTTAAATATATAATTCTCCCTCATTTTTTCCTTGCTTAAATGGATATATCAGTCTAAAAGCACTTAATAGAGCAGAATTGCATGTCAACTTGTAATAAGGAAGATGTTAGTTCACTATAAATATTTGATTGATATACCAGACTGAAGACTTTAACAAAAGCATACCATTCATTAACAATATCATAGATCTTGTTTTTTATGAGTTGGCACTTTAAAGTTTGAAGGCAGGATTACAATAGCAAAACATGACAATCCCCGTGATTCAAAAGAGCTCTTTTTAATGTAATTTATCTTTCAGCTGGTTTAACTTCTTATATGAGAAAAATATAAATGCAGAAAATAAAAGCCTTCTGCACCGGCGCAATCATTTAAAGCGAAGTTTTACAGTTGTGCTGATGCTCAAACAAACAGAGCAATGTTTGAGGAAATCAACCAACAAATGGCTTATTTATAGCTGTCTGTGCATATTAAGCTAGGATAGGAAAAGCTATTTTAACATTTAAAAAATTACACACTTCATCTTTAAAGAACGAGAACTGTCTCTCCTCTCTTAATCTGTTCAAAATGCGGCTTAGCTAAAAACTGCTTCTGAACATCCATATTATGCTTCAGAAGAGAGTTGTGAATTAATGGATTTGGGATTTTTGATGTATAACATTTGTGAAACACAAAATTCACATTCACAAAAGATATGCTATCAACTTTCCTTATTCTGGCACTTTCTGTTTACAGTTCATAAGATTCTTCATGTTCATTCAGATTCTTCCCAAACCTTAACTTGACATCTGCATGGACATCCGCACATGTACCTTAATTCAGTCAGTAACTAGGGGAACGGAAAGTGTTTTGATTTTCATTTGATTTGAGTAAGGTATGAGCTTCATTATTTCACAAACTGAAGGCAATGTCAAAAAGTAAGTGCAAAACTCAAAGCTCAAAAGCTCAATGAAGAAATAAACAGTCCTCATCTTCCCGTTTTTTTGAAGGGGAAATCTGAAAAAAAAAAACAACAAATTAAGAAGTTTGATCTTAGATGCATCTACATGATAACAAAAGTGTATTAACCAGCACATTTGTTCCATTGACATGACATATAATGGAGCGTTCAGAAATAAAGTTTAAACTAATAAGAACATAAGCATTTTGAACAATGCATTTTGTAGACATATCCCAGAAGCAGGAGACAGCTGGTGTTTTGGGCGCTACTTTCTTTAAGTCATTATAAGTCACCAAAGCTCCGAACAGCAGTTTTACATGAAAGTGTAGAAGGAAATAAAGGCTCACGCTGGTTGTTAAAGTATTGTGGGCCGGATGTTATTTGGCAGATTAAAGCCCAGAGGACCACTGGATCCCTGCTAGTTCAGCCCTATCAAACGGTTCTGTTGCACACATCTTTCCAATTGCAGGAAGCTTCCTCAAATGAGACCCATGGGGAGGAGAACAGACCAATGAAGCAGCATGAAGACATGTAAGTGGCCGTTGTGCTGCAGATAGGACGCTTTCACAAAAGTGAACAAAGAAGTGAACCCAACGCTCTTAGTTTCACAGCAGGTAAACACCAGTGGCAGAAAGAGGCACATCCTGCTTGTTTGTGCTATTCTCTGACAAATCAATGCTGACACTGGCCTGAATACAATTAAACGACACAGAAATGAAGGACGAGCATGCTCATCTATGGCTTACCCCTGCAGCACTTTTTGAACCATTCACGGAAGCCTTTGTTGCATGCTCTTTAGACCTTTGTAAGCATATCTCAACTAATCGATATTGTGCACTTGTTTAAAAAAAAAAATCCCCAGAGTGCTTCTAATAACAGAATGCGTGTCCAATATGGTGTAATAATGACTTACATTGATTGTAAAACCTTTGTATAAGTACTAAACACGCTTGTGGTGAAATAAGCTTTTTATAGCTTGATTTTCGTGTTGGATATGAATAGTCAGTCTGATTTAGCTTCATTCAGGATAGTTGATTCAAAAATTGTTACACCTGCTCCCCTCTGCCCTGGGCACATCGCCACGAGAGTTACACACTCCATTCAGCAGTGCACACACACTTTGAAAAAACATTGCCAAGGCGTTTCTTTGGCTATCAGAGTGTTTACCCTCACCTGTTCAGCACCTTCAAACTGGAGTCTATCAGCATCCTGTTCGGTGATACATTGTTGTATATTGAGCTCACTGAAGAACAGCTGAAGGCTGCAGAGAGAGAGAGAGAGAGAGAGAGAGAGAGAGAGAATGAGTGCTGGCAGGAAAGGCAGGTTCTGGAGCTGTGAGACTGAAGCAGATGGGCTCTCATCTCTGCATGTTCTTTTGATGATATTCTCCATCTTGTGAGATTTGTTGAGATTTAACCAAGTCGCCTCCCATCTAAATGGTCAGGCAGATGGCTTTTTGCTCTATTTATCTGTCTCTTGTAGTGTGTGTGTGTGTGTGTGTGTGTGTGTGTGTGTGTGTGTGTGTGTGTATGTTTAGCTATACTTTGGGGACAATTTGTCACCAGAAGTTAAATAAAGAAAACAAAATGTACCTACAGTATACATACAACTCAATTCCCAGCTAAAATGAACTCCAGTGGCAATAAAAGACCAATGCAATTCATTCTTTTTCATTCAAATTTTCAAAGGGGATGATTGTTGATTAATAAACACACATTATTGCATGGTTCCTTGTACAAAACTATGTTATGACCTCAGATATGTACCATAGTGCATGATTTTAAAACTAACACATTTTACCTAACTACCTCCATATGCGTGGCTTTTGTGATACAGTAAACATGCTCGGTAGCTCACCTGGTACAGAATTGCAATGCAGAGTGTTTGGATATGAGAAATGTGAAATTTGTTTGTTTAATCATTTAGATAAAACACGATGCACTTTAAGTGCCACTCACTTAACATTTTTTTTTGAAAGTTCTGCATAATATACAAGGAGCAGCATATGTCCAATAAGCCTGGGTTGTTGGAAAACCATTCATAAATAAAATAAATGCATTTTTATTCTGAAATGCAAAGCGTTTGATTGACTCTGCAGTGATTATAATTATCTTTCTGTAAAAACAGTTCAATGGCCTCGTTTAGATAGAAGTGAGTATGTGTGTGTGTGTGTGTGTGTGTGAGAGAGAAAGAGAGATCAAGAGGGTGAGAATATTTGTGCATTTGTGTTTCTCTCTGTGACAAGAACATAGGATTACACATGACAGCGCAGCTGCTCTCCGGGTCTTTCCAAGCTCAATTAAATTGAGACGGATCCCCATTAAATTGGATTTTGCTCGGTCATTAGCATACAATCACTCATTTGCTTAATGAAGAGACTACACATTCAAGCCTCTTAATGATGCAAAGGTCATACACATATTTCAGTATATGGCTGATATTAGTGCATTTTCATGCTTTATCTTATGTCACATAACCCTCCTGTGACTACAGTACCTGACGCTGCCATTCATCACATGCTACATAACAAAACCACTGGTGAGTTTAAAGGTGAGCTGTGTCTCTTTTGCTCTACAAATGCTACAAATGGCACCAAAGGGAATTCTAAAATTAATGACTGTTTTCAAACAGGTTTCCCTAACACTCCCCAGATTTCTTTTGCACAGACAAACAGGTAGTATAATGCCACATTTAACACATGTAACGTTTCGCTAGTTTAGCTAGCTAATTTGATTTTATAATTGTTTTAGTCAGTGTTGTGGGACTCATTTTACATTACGTTTTTACTTTTTTTCACAGAAAAAAATGTTGACTTACATTTCGTTGAAAGAATACATTTCATCAGTTATAAATGGTATACAGTCTACATCTCATTTTACGTTATGCAGAGAGTTATACAGGTTTGGAATGACAGGTTTAGTAAATGATGACAGAATGTTAGTTTTTACATCACTTTTACATCATCTTTACATTAGAACTACTGAAGGTGAAATCAGTTACAAAGGTCCATGTCATTTCACTCGCTGTTCGCTTTGTCTGGTGCTGCTTCTTGAACAACTTTGTGAATTCTTGCATCAGGTTTTTGACAAAATAACAATAAGGAAGAGTAAGTAGTAGTTCACCAGTTTCTTTACAAAATGAGAAACCATGGGATTAAACGAGGGGAGCGCTTTTATTTTTTGGTCATTTGGGTCAAGGGCAGGGTATGTGATGACAGGCAATTACTGCTGTTTTTCATCTAATAGGACGTCAAGGGCAGCAGGCAATGTGGCTTGAGGCAGATCTGCTCTGAAAAAAAAGAAGGGAGGAAAAAGACAGACAGCACAGAGAAACCCTGCACTGCTGTGACTGAACGCTTTACTCTCATATCAATCAGTCAAGCATGGCACCATGTTGTGTCCCCATAATGACTTTTCGGCAGTAACCATGGCAAATGCACAGCAGTGACAGCGAAGTTCTTACAGGTCTGAAACTGGCGTTAAAAAACTGTTAAAAACGCTCATTCATCTTTATTTGTCACCTGCTGAATGGTGATGGAATTTCCAGCTCTATTGGTCTTTTGTCCAGTTCCTCCTGGTGGAATGACCTGACCAACTAAATTTGAGCAGATGAGTCCTTAGCCATCTTCAAGAAATGGCTAAAAACACATCTTTTCCATCTTTATTTGACTCTAGCACTCTCTTTTAATTAATTTTATTCATTTGTTGAATTGACCGTCTAACAGCTGTACTCTCTATTCATTTTCTAACTGCTTGTTTTCTTTAAAAAAGACATCTAATGCTAACTTTCTCAATTCTTTTTCTATTCTATCTACTTGTTTTCATTTTGCTGCATATATATATATATATATATATATATATATATATATATATATATGTGTGTGTGTGTGTGTGTGTGTGTGTACATATATTTATAAAAAATAAACAAAAAACCTTATGTATACCGCATTATCTGAGACTTGTCCTAGCACTTGCTCTATTGTTGATTTTGATTGCTTCTATTGTTATCATTTGTATAAAAGCGTCTGCTAAATGACTAAATGTATTGCATTTGCAGCCCATGTCTCATGTAGCCAGCTTTTTGAGTAAATGGCATAAAAACTGATCTATTAATGCAATTTATGCATACAGTTAATCAAACACAATTTTTTTAATGGTGGTGATGTTTTTAAATTCAGAATCAAAACAATATTTTCATGTTTTAAGTAAAAAAATGACAATGTGGTAGAACTGTCCTGATACCATTTTGAAAAAACAGTCATTGTCATGCTCATGTTGTACACACTGATCGGTCTGTGCAGCACCACTTCAAGTCAAACACACCTACTGACAAATCCTCTCCTGTGGGATAGTAGGTCATTTAGTAGGTCTGTTTTTCAAATACTGAATTCAGATAATGAATTCAGTCATTTAACATACCTTTTTTCACCTACTATATACTATGGAAGCAGGCATTTGTATGCAGTGTCAAGGTCAGTTCAAAATAAAATATAGTAATATTAAAATAAAAATTTTTGAACCTTTATGTGAGAATCTCTTCTTTGGCATTGGCCCAGAAGCAGTGTAAAAAAAATTGCACATTATTTTCACATATTTTACCTTTATTCTCATCAAAATTGTCTGTTGAGTTCCTGGTTTTATGAAGCTCCTCCCTCAAAAAATATGCAGTTTCATAAAGTTATATGTAACAAATGGGGTTTAAGGATGTCACAAACCCGAGAAGAAGCTTGTTGTGGTCCCTTCCAGCATTTTTTGTACACCTTAAACAGCAATCTGAAATATTTCGCTTTAGTTCATAATATTAGAAGATATTATTAGAAGATAATATTAGAACATGAGTCTGCTCATGTTTCCTTCATTCACAGATATTATCATTTCAGTTATCTTTTATTCTGCATGAAAAGCCAGGCAGAGCTAAATGCATTTTGACCATGATGGTGTCAAAAAGATGGCTGCAGAGAGTGGATGGGTCATTTGAGCCACTAAAAGCTTCTCGAGTCCCTGCTGAAGAAAACTGCAGTTGCCACAGCGGACAGCTGAAGACAGAGAACAAGCAGTCCCTGAACTGTATATTTAGAGTCTTGCGTAATATGCTTTTAACAAAAAAAAAAAAAAAAACAGACTGGATGCATTTTTAATGCCGATAGTCAAGGGAAAAAATGAATAGAGTTAAGTATTTAATCTTCAGCGCTGCTGCTGGATGCTGTTTTGTGTATCAGAGACATGCACAATTACCATGCGCTTGAATGTATGGCAAAAAAATGGGAGCTAGAAATAGAGAAATTAAATCGCAAATTATTTTTTTAAAGGGTTATGGTACAGTGCAGACAAGGAAAGGAAGGAGTTGTGCAGCCATGTTGGTATATGTGGAAGGGAAAGAAAAACCAACAGAAACTTCACCCATGTTATCAAATTCCACATAGTCCATTTTGTTCTTAATGTTATTGACATTGTAAATGAATCACATCTGTTTTGAATTAATCTGATGGCATGCTATAATTGTGAGCCAAACTGATGTTGACTTCAAAGTCAAATGTCTCTGGAGCTGACAGCAGTGCAAGGAGCTTAAAAGCGTCCATGCTTGGGTACATAACAGAAATATACTTATGCAAAACTGACTGCGGATTTGCTTGGGCTTATCAGCGAGATACTGTTAAATGTCCTGAGAGATGAGGGCCATGTGGAGAAAATTAAATGATGCTTTTAGAGGCAGTTTTAGTGCTGATGCATATGATTAGCCTTGGCCGTCACCCTGGCAACGTTTTTTTTTTTTTTTGTGGGAAACACTACAGCTACAGACAACAAAATTTTCCCTCTTTTCACTTATAACTATGTTCCTTTAGGACTGTTCAGATAATAAAACATTAATTGAAATGAATAACAAGTGTGTCTTTGCTCAGGTATGCGAATGCCTTTGAATTCTAAACTTTTTAAAGCATGATGTCTGAATCCTTGCTTTGTTTGTGTTGCCAAGCTTGGCACTCCAATATCTCATGTTGCCAGCATAGTGTTAATCAAGTACTAATAACTAACATGATCAAGTACTAGTAATTAAAATCAAGCACCAGGCAGGACAACTTATTATGATGTTTATAGTTAACTTATATAGTTAACTAAAACCATTGGTATTCCAACAATATGCTTATCACAGCCTATATATATATATATATGTTTTCAATATATATGTATGTTTTTTGCATTTAGCATTGTTACAGTCAGGACAGAACAAACCCCTTCAACCAAGGGTACATATTTCACCTCTACAGACACATTTTGATGATTAGCCTCAGGCCTTTTTTGGTCATGATGAGAATCCAGCTGGTTCGAATGTACATTTGGTGAATAACATTTACTGTGTGAATGCTCATGATCTTTGGCTGTGGAAGTTCCAATCAAGGCTGTCTCGGTCATGCTGTGCATCTGCTTGTAGCCGTTATGTTAAGTGATTGTGTTGCTGGCTGAGGCATGCTGAACTTGTTAGCTCTCTGCTTGGTTTCCTTCACTTTGAGTACAATCTGTAGTGATTTGTGAATAACGGCAGGATGTTATCTGCCAGGTAAGAATGGCTTCTGATGGGATGTAGATCAACTAGAGATGTCTATAGTTATAGACATCTAGAGTATGCAAAGAGTAAAGATAACTATAGCTACCATAAATGTTGCCTGCTTAGGGACATTGGTTTACTCATCAGATGTTTTTTGTTTCAGGGATAGTGATGTTGTATCATAAAGATTAACTCTCAAATTTTGATAGCAAATTTTATTACTAATTTATCATACAAAATTAATGTGCAAAATAAACTTTAAAGATGGGAACAAATTAATTGCCAGCAATTATTCAAACAGTGAGAGCTTAAAGAGTTTTGAGAGGGACAGAAACAACACACTGTATAAAAAAGCAAAATCAAATGTAACATTTATTATGATGGGTTTGTAAATATTTTGTCACTTTGTTCATAATATATTTATTTAATATAATATAATTATTATAAATAATTAAGTGCCTGGCTTTTATCCACATTTTACAAATTTTATCTGTAGAAATTAAGAGAGAGAGAGAGAGAGAGAGAGACATCAGCACTAGTATTGGTATCTGTGATACTGGCCTTGGTTAATTGTATTTTGAAAAAGATGCCACAAGTGCTTAAAATATGAAATTATTAATATGAACAGAAAATAGAGTTTATATGTGAAAACAACCTGGTCTCATAAAAACAGTGCTTTGATGCAACCTGTGTTGTTAAAAGCGCTATATAAATAAAAATGATTGATTGATTGAAGTGATTGATAAAAATATGTAAAACACAGGTAAATAAACCCTGTCACATTTTTATTACGTTGATATAGGTATGTATTATGGCAGTTCAGAATATTTCACATGACGTCATGCAACTTCCATTTTGACTCAAAGTGCATGGAGTTCAGTGGATGCCGCTGTGAGAGTGGAGTGGCAAGAGTGGATGCCGTCCAGGTGGTTCATGCAGTCTGGACCAGAACATGCTTGCCCTGTAGCCAACGAAGAGCAAGCAGCACTGGTAGCAGCTCAAAGCAGTTGATGGTCCACCGCAGGCGAGGACCTGTCCAGGAGCCTGATGGTGCATGCCTCCCTAAAGCGGAGCCAGGGCACCCTCCACTAGTTTGGTAAAAATGCTGGGAGACAGGGACAGTTCAAGGAGAAAACTCTACTTATATGCAAAACTGAGACATGAAAGTATGCGCCCTTCAGGTTGATGGCTGCAAACCAATCCTGACTTGGAGTGCACAAGAGTATATGTTTCTGTGTCGACATCTTGAATAGAAGTCGATAAAGGGACAGATTCAGGACTCGCAGATCCATGATAGATCGTAACCCACCACTTTTCTAGGGTACTATGAAATAAGGACGATAAAATCCCAATTTCATCCTGGTTGGAGGGACAGGCTCTATTATGTCCTTCACCAACAGGACTGCAATCTCCAATGCAGGACAGAGACATCTTTGTCTATGTGGACAGATGTGAAAAGGATGCCTATGAACCTGTGCGGACGCCTGGTGAACTGAACCACATAACAGCACTGAACTGAGACAGACTGGGAAGCGCTTACCAGGCCCCCAGCCTGCATGCAAGTGGGATCAGAAGGACTGTCACCAACGTACCCGTGCAGCCAAGGGAAGAAGGGTGACTCAACCTGTGAAGCAAAGAGTCCTGTAGTGCAAACAGGTTGCTTGAAGCAGCACTTACCTATTCCTCCTGATCCTGGGGCTGCTATGCCTCGAGTCAGAGAATGAGGAAGCAGTGCATTGCTCTCAAACTGTACCCAGGGCAATGTGAAAATATTGTTCTATTTCTGAATTGGTGGGTGAGGGGGGACAGATGTCGACGTCCCCAGAAGAAAAACCACCCACATCCCTGGGCATGGCGGATGGCTCGACGAATGGTTCCAGATGAAGACCTAGCACCCCACCCACTGAAAAATGTGTTTTATGGCCTCAGTCGGTTTCTGCACTGCCAAGAACTGTGGGCCGAAGTCCTCGACAGTGTCAGTGGCTTGGCTTGATGGACCTGCAGGATAACCATGGCAATTATACCAATTGTCCAGCCTTAAGCGCTCAGGTCAGCCTCCTAATAAATGGTGTTAGCGATGCCATGGAAATACGCTCACAGTGTGGGCATGAACCATCCACGAACGCTGTCCCAGCATGTTTATGGCCCAGTCAAGTGAGACAGTGATCGTGTCCATCATCAGGGGTAAGGAAACCAAAAGCACAAGGTCGGAAGACACTCTCAATGACCATGCAGCTGTAATAATTTTTTTTAGCTCTTTTAGCTGGTAGCCCAGGGAAAAGGACTGGGGCACACAAAGTGCAGGCCCTGGATGCTTCGTCCGTTCAATTGTCAGTGCACAGCCAGTGAATCTCCTACAGCTCGAAGCGTTCTTCTTCTTTTTCTCTAGTGCTTGAGAAGCAATTGGATCCAAACTTAACTTGTGTCCATTTAATTTTTCTGATAGTAAACAAAAAATAAATAACGACGTTTGCCTTTTTTTTTTATTGCAGAACAACTAAACGTGCATGTAAATGTACAGAAAATTTACACAGTGTACTCACTTATATTAACAGCAAAAACAAAATAAATTTAAAGTTGGAACAACTTTTTTACACTTCAAGAGAACCCGACTGTAAGTACATTGACATTATTAGTATTAAATATTAAATACGTCGTCATATTTCCAGTTGTTCCCTCACTATCCCTAGAAGTCTTCAGTGTAAAGGTATAAAGGAAGTACAAATACACTACTTTGCAGAAAAAGTGGAAGTTAGCTGACCCTAAACCTAAACCTCTTGTTTGCTAGGTTGTTTTTTGCAACCATGCTATTACAACTTCCTTTTACACATATTTGAATTGTTTTGTTGAACAGTTACTCAGGATTTGATCCGGAGCTCCTCGTCTCTCAAATACATCTCTGTGCTTCCTACTGAACAAACCTACCACCTATGAAAACCCATAGATATGAAGCTGGATATGTGCAATGCTAACTAACGTTCAAAAGCATCAGTTTTCAAATATCCCAGCATATTATTATGGTTTTGAAGTCATCATATTCTTCGAGCAATCATGTGCAAATTGTGAAAAGGAATAACATGTGTTTTATAGACTCTAGTGTTCATTTCTTTTGGAAACTAAAGTGATATGTACAGTCTTGCTAAAAAAGCTCATCAAGCTACGTTTATGCCACGTGACCAAGTAGGAAAATACAGTGATTAGAAATATAGTGATATAGTGAAACATGTATTTTAATATTTTGAAGAAAGAAATGTGTAAATACCACCATAGTTCAATGCAATGCAAGTAGCCACTGTTCATTTTACCTCTCTTAAACTGTATAGGATTGTATTACTGAATAATCTCAATGGATGTAGAAATTCTAGAGCCATTCATCATTCTACCCAAAGTGCAGTGACAAGGAAATAACCTTGCACTGACTAACTTGATCTATTGTTGAGATCAGAGGTTATTAAAAATACTGAAAAAGAATCTTTTCACTTCCCAGTTTTGAATACAAATTCAGACACAGTACACAGTGTGAGTGAAGATTCAAATTACATCCATATGGCTGTAAGTTGTTGTTTTTTTATCTTTTAGTTTTTAGAAGCTTCTCAGTGTTCTCATTTCATTGCATATTTGGAATTACATCTATTGAGGAATGTGTGAAATCTAAACCCAGACACCTGCATCTGTACATTTTCCATCTGCTCTTCACTCTTCATCACACCAGGACCAAACCGCTAATGGCATCTTTGACAGCAGGCGATGTGAAGCGTTTTTGTGAAAGAATCAGGAATGCAGCTGTTTCGAGCACATCAAACAAAACTGAACTGGAATAATGATGATGAATTAATAACCGCAGGGCCTGAGCATCACGCTGATGTTGTGTTTTGGTTTGTTTTTCAGCTTAGCCCTGTGCCATCAGTCTCTTGGACCCATGCAGTGCTGTAAATGCGGTTGGTGCTAAGATCAGAGTGGTTGTCATGTCAATGCGCATCATCCTATTGAGAGTCATCATCCCATCCTTCAGGCATTTTTGAATTGGTTTAGATGACGGGCTCAAAATCCCACATTAACCTGCTCAGACCACTGCTATCTTAACAGGTCCACATAGACACAGTGGGAAGCATGTCAACAACTGAATATGACATTAGCATAACTGTTTTGCTTCATCTGTTGGTTGCATAATTTAGGAGGTGCTGATTTCCAAATGCAGGGGGAAAAAACGTTCAAAATTGTTGGACAAAATAATCAGAGGTGCTAAGGTTAGATCTTGAAAATGTGTTTTGCTAACACATATTCTCATTAGAGAAGAACGAATAGCATCAGTTGCCATCATTTCTGTCAATGACAATAATAGATCCATTAGTTTTGATTGTCTTTGTTATCAGAGAACGATACAGTCAAGGACTTTCCCATGATGGAAGACTTTGTTTCCTTGGTGATGGATAATGCCTAGGAGTGAATAAGTGTGTGTGTGTGTGTGTGTGTGTGTGTGTGTGTAATCACTGATTGCTGTCATTAGCCCACTCACAGCTGCCTGTTGGGATTCCCTGGCAAACGTGGAGATCAGTCAAACAGTCTTTAGTTCAGAAATCATCACATACAGGGATGTCCTCTAATTCTTTGGTTTTGTTTTAGGACGCAGAATGGTCCTCAGTGGTGACCTTAGAAATGTAAACATAAAATTATAGATTTAACACAAACAAATATATTATGAAGAATGTCTGTAACCAAACAGTTGACGTAGCCATTGACTTTCATAGAATGGAAAAAAAAATCTGTTGGTTACCATCATTGTTCAAAGTATGTTCTTGTGTGCTCAGCAGAAAAAGAAATTTATATAGGTTTGGAATAAATAGCACAGAAAGTGGTTGATTGTCTTGCACCGCTTTAAGTGCTACATAGGTGATATAGGTCCTATAGCACATTTGTCAAACGGTACCAAAGGAACCCCATTCTTTTAGATATGCTATTCCACTTCATATGTTTGCTATGAATAGGAATTTATTACAATGGCAACAGTGTTTTTCACATTTCATGGATAAAAAAATCATAAAATCACTTTTATGCTTTTCTGAAGTCAAAAGGTTTTGTGTGGGTTTTTTTTTTATTAAGTAACTTTTGAGATTCACTTCTTACAAGAGCTTCTTTCAAAAAGCACTCTGAGATGCAGTTTATCCTTAACAGCAGCTTTATTAACAGTTCGAAAGATGTTGCGCAATATCTTCAACTGACTGCATTGTTTCAATTTATTGAAAAAAAGTAGCTGTCTTGCACCGAGATCACACTGAACTGGAGAGTTGGCTTAAGTGCAATTACTCAACTGAGAAGTTTTTAGCCACTCTTGTACTGAAGAGGATAATGAGCAAAGATGGTAGCAGAGGCTCACTGAGTAATGAGAGCTACTGTCTGGGGTGCAGTCGCTGGGTTAGGAGCACCAATCAGGGTCAGAAAGTTTATCTCTCCTATTAGCAAGCTACATAGACACAAGTGCCGAATGATAATGACTGATCTGCGAAACGCAGAAAACATAAGTGCTTTCAGAGAGGTGAGGTGATATAGTAAAGCATCTGATTACCTTGCGCAGTGCTTAATAGTAAGGTCTTCATAACAAATTTGATACGAAGTAAAATAATGCAAATAATTATTTTTATTCTATGTCTAGCTGTCTTAATTTTTATTATGAATTATAAGATTAACTGGCTGTTATTTGCCCTTTCATTCTAAATGAGTTCAGTATTCCCCACTGAGAGGGACTACATTGTGTTCTTATCTGTCAAGTGCACCTCCACACCAGCTTTAATCCTCCTTCAAGATTCTGCGCATTAAGACCAGCTTTTACCCACATCATGCCCTAGGACAAGATTTTGTTTGTCTAATCCCTTTTTAGTGCCTTAGAATTTCAGGTCAGTGAATAATAATGGTTTGTGGACAATGTAAATAACTGTATGCTGAAAAGCAAAAAAAAAAATATATATTATATATAAAAAATATATATATATATATATATATATACACACACACACAAAATAAATCTTTGACTCATTTACTTAGACTGCTGTGTGAGTTCAGTTAACAATAAGTAATAGTTGAATTAATAGTATTATTTCCTGCAATCACTCATTTTAGATATTATCTTTGATAATCATGTCGACATTTTTTTCTTGTGATAATAATTTCTTAATGCCTTAAAGTGGATTGAATATAACTCAAGGTTCAGAGAAGCTAATTATTTGATGGAGCAAAAATAGGAGCTGGCAATATTGTGTCTACATGTTTTGTGAGTAATCACTTCCAGTTGTATAAAACAGAGTGAAAGCGTGTTTATTTTAGATGGGAGTGTGTATTGTTTATATCTGGTAGCTTTAGCAGAGCAGTGGCTCTCGTGAGGGGGCTGATTAGTGGTCCAGTAAATCCTTCTGGAGGATCTGCTGCCACAGAAGCACTTCAGTTCCTTCCACCTCCTCCACCAGAGAGTTCAGTGCACTCTCCATGCAAAGTAGCTTTTTACAGCTGTATGGTTTCAAGTGTTTTTATGTATATCAACCATAAGTTATTTAAAATGTGAGCTTAACACCAGATGTTATGATGAGCTAGCCTCGTGGTTACAGATAACAATGTTTTTTATCGATCCCATATGCTGTGCAATGTCTTGACCCACAGCTACCATAAGTGTGTGAACTGTAGACATGAGAGCGTGTGGCCTTTTAAACATATCCCTCTGTAGTCCTCCAGGTTCAAATTGGAGCCACAGCGGTTTGATATCACTGAACTGTGAAATAGGATACGGGAGAGCAGCAAACTGTAGCAAAGAGGGTGATTAGACCTTATTTTGATTTTTAGTCCATAGGCACAGCACACCTGGAGCACGGGTTCAGAAGCTGTTCCTAGAAGCATATTTCACATGATGAGGACAAAGGACATATGCTGAGAAGTGAACAGCTCTCATTCACGTCCATTCAGATACGAGCCCTTAAAATACGTATTATAGTCAGTCTAACAGTTCTTTGCTTTAGAGAGGCTCTAGGGAGGCTAGACATTGCTCTCTAGTCAAATTGACTTTTTTTTTAGTTGCGATGTGCTAAATGTACTGGTCAAATGAGCAGTTAAACACAGGACTGATATGTATGGTATAAATGTTCATGACCATCTTAGTAACAGCAACAGATGCACTGTATCTAATAACTTTAGCTACAGGACTCAAAATGTATGAGTGTCACATGGATGTACATGACTAATCAGCTCTGATCTGAAAACAAAATGCCGGGATCCTCAGCAAGATGCCAGTAAGTTATGACTCACCTTACAGCAATTTTAGAATATGACTGGTTCAGAAACTGATTTTCATAGAAAAAAAGACACATTTCATTGATTTAAACCTTCTTAATTGGGAAACACTTATCATGAGGTGCAAGATTTTCCCCATCTTCAGATCAGTGTAATTTGTCAATGTCTATATCAATGTAAACATTTTAAATGTTGCATTTGTAATGCTGCTAATGCTGCTTTGAAAAAATATTGTAAAAAAGCAATGACATTTGAGAATTTAATTCAATCTGGTCTGAAAATTATATTACTGTCAGTCCTTGTATATGTATATGAGTTGGTATATGTTCTATTGCTCAGTCTCCATCTATTATGCACTTCATAATATACCCCAGAAGAATACCCAGAAATCTGTAACCTTTGTAAGTAAAAAAAAGGACATTATGCAAAAGTTGTGTGCAAAGGACTCAGTAAAGTGAGCACTGCAGATGGAGACGTCAGAGAGGATATTTCAGTCTTCAGTTCCATAATTAATCTGTTCTTGGATGTCGTGATGTCCAGTCTGCCAGCAGCTGAGAAAACACTAGCACACCGGTACAAAGATAAACAGCAATTAAATTCAAGCAGCCAGAAATATTTTTGCTGAAGATTCTAAAGATCTCAGTTGACAAAACATTTTCAAACTTACAAACAGCAACAAAATAGCCTGCTTCTCAAAGGTGCTAGCCACAGTGCTACTTGTCCCTACCGGTGTTGGGGAAATGCATTACTTTTATGCAACGTTACAATATGCATTACTTTTATGTTACTTTTTAAATATAAGCAAGGCTTGATTTTTTGGGGTTTTAATAAAAAGTTCTATTTATAGCAAATGTAAAAGTTCACTTCTGATTTATCCCAACATGGGGACGGAAGACATGTCAATTATTAAATGGGAAAACACAGTTCCTGGTGTAGCATATTTTTTTAAGTAACTCGTGTAAATTAGAATATTTTCTTTACTAGTTAAGCTTTAAAATTAATCTGATTTTCTAACTTGTGTTACTTGAAATGCGTTACCCTCAACACTGGTCCAGTAAACAATAATAAAAAAATAGACTTACAATAAAATATTTCAGAAATAATTTTTGTTGCTTTTATGTCTTTGGGCATTGTGTGAATATTATTAGTACACCCAAATGATATGTATTTAAAATATGTGTAGAATTGTTTACTACAGTGCAGTTTTTTATTATTGTTAAGCACTGGCAGTATAGTTAATAACAGTATAGTTATTAGCAGATCAATTTATACCAAAATTGATTCATTCATTTTATGCCAGAAAATACTAACCCTTTGTATAAGCGGTTGAAGGATATTCCAAATAATATTGCAATACAGTATGTAAGATTTATTAAAAAATAGCAGATTAGGTAAGAAAATAAATCCTGTTTAGATGAAATCCTTAAATGAATCAGAAAAAATTGTATTTATATTCTGATAACATAAAAACCTAAGTCTAAAGATCATCATCTAAATCAAATCACTCTCAAATTTAAAAAGATAGAAGAGATTGTAAGTTTAAAAGCTTAACTAGAAACCTTATGCACTTAAAGTCAATTAAATGAAATATTATTAATAATGAATAATAATAAATAAAAGCAAAGTAATTAAATATAGATTAAAATGGGCTCGTCTGCTGTCCTTTAAATCACAGCTCTTTACCAGGGAAATGTTTTATGGATGTTAATGAATAGCTTTCTCCAAATATTATACATCTCTTTAGCACCATTGGGCTCGACAGCTTCCAAAGCTGTCCTTTCTTCAGTAAATTTAACTTTAGTAGCTGTGTGGGCAGGGAGGTGACTTTGCCCTGAAGTGTTTAGACAGGGACTGATCACTGGGCAGTCATGTGAGTGAATGCCATCTGCTGTTAATGGGCCATATACATACAAATTTACCTTGGTTTATTCATGAATAGAGTGTTATTTACACACAGAGAGTGATTCTAGGCAATGGAAATTTTTCCAATGTTACCTTCAACTCTTCAGTGAACGCCTTTCTCTGAATTTAAAAAATACAGTTAGGTCCATATATATATTTGGGCACTGACACAGTTTTCTTATTGTTGGCTCTGTATGCCACCAGAACAGATTTAAAAACATAACAATCAAAATGAAATTGAAGTGCAGGTTTTAAGCTTTAATTCAAGGGGCTGAAAAAATATAAAATACAATGCATAGGAATTACAACCATTTTGATGGGAATGCCCTCGAATTAAAACTCAGAGAGTTTTGTTCAGCAGTTAAAATAAGAAAAATTGTGCCTGCATGTGTCCAAATATACATCAACCTAACTGTATGTGAGCGCATTATTTTCTGTTTTACCCTTTCATCGTCAGTGCTTTAAAATGAATCTGAATGAAAGCTAAAAATTGATAACTCTACACTTAAACCCTGAGGCATGCCAATTACTGCTTAAACTAATATTAACTTTAATCAGCAGATGAAAGAAAGGGTCAGCTAACCCACTGATTGCATAAAATGACTAAGGATGGACGTGAATGAGTGATTGCATCTGTACTTGCTCTTGTAATTTTGGTTTGACTGGAGGTTAAATAAAAGCATCTCATAGCCTCTATCAAAAAGTTGTCATAAAACTTGAATTTATCTTGAAGAAATTGAGAGTTTTCTCCATGGGAATACTGGCAGATCACATGTTTGTGAATGAGTGCTGAATGACTGAATGAGTCACAGTTCTGCAGGAATTATGTGTTTTTGTAGGAAACTAGTTAATATTTTAGCACATTCATTTTCATCAGCCGATTGTTACTTACATAGCCTCATTATGTTTACAGGCACACTCTTGCAAGCTATTCAAAGAATGCTTTACTTTCAGGGAAAATGTTTTAAAATAAAGACTGAATGTGTTGAAAGCTTAATGATGGTGACATTGAAGTCATGCAACGTATGTGTAGCTTTTTACTTCTGGTGATAGATTTTCAAGATTCAAGTATAAATATATGTACAATGTTAGCACAATGAACATCGTGTAAAATTGTGTAAAATTGAGCAATAAACCAAAATCTAATGGAAAAATCCTGCTAAGTTTCTGTTGAAGGCACCATGGTGATGCTAACTTCTAGGCTGCCTTACAAAAATATATCATATACAGCACTCTGTATGGACAATTGTACAGCATGGTTCAGTCACTCTGGCTTTAGATACTGAATTTTGTATCATTCTTTTCTAGTGCAGGAGCTACTGGCCCTTTAGAGCTTCACGGGTGTCAGTTTTGTCTTCCTTGTAGAATGAAGGTGGGGGAATGTAATGGGGTCACATTGTCTGATTTGTCGGAGTTGGTGGTATAATGTGAGCTCAGTGCTCATGGGGATTTGGATCTTCGCTTTTAAAGTGCTGCAGGAGCTTCAGTTGGTGCACACTGAGAAGCCTTTCATGGAGTCTTTTTGGTCTTTGGTATTTGAGCGTTTGAGGGTGATGTTTGTTTTGTGAAATGTTTCATGAAAGGACATTAAGAAAACTCCTCTGCTGCAGCTCTCACATCATAGGTTTGTTAATAATTAAATATTATATATCAGATTGGATGTCATCAAACGGCATGATGTATATTGATCGTGATGCACCAAAAAACACAAAGAAAATTTTAGAACCACAGTAATTTCCTCTCACAAACTACTTTATCTTACAGCCAGGAATACAGTCAGATAAAGCTTTTCTTTATTTTTAGAGGGCTAATGGTCAAAAGGGGTAAAAACAACAACAGCAGCGCACTGTTGCTCTCAGTGCCTACCACGACAATGAGGTGAGTTGTTACAAACTTGCCAAAATGATGAATTCATTGCAGGCCAACAGGCTGTTAGCCAGTAAGAGATTCAAATTACATAAATAAAGCCATTATGACAGACACCAGAGCACTACTTATCTTAGGAGCGCAACGGCGCTGGGAATCTGTGCTCCCATCACTAGAGTGGTCACCACAGGAGCCAGTTCAAAAATCAGCCCACTCACCCAGCATGCCAATTCTACTCTCGTTAACAGACATATTACAGGAGGAGGTCTCATTATCGCACCTCTGACTGTGCAGCTGAGCTGATCTTTGAAATCTGGGCTTGCAGCCGAAGGAAACCCCTGTGGCATTTCCAGCATCTACACATTACTCATAACTTAATCAGTGTACAGACACCTGTATGGGGTCTCGAGAGAAATGGCAAAGAAAAACATTCCCTGTCAAAATCACTGACCTCTATAAATAATGAATAGATGGTAAATCCAAGATTAGAAAGGTGTTTACCTCCTAAGGGAAAATAGTGTACTGAAGTCACATCTTCTGTTTACTCTGTTATGACGAGTCGGTAAGTCAGGAAACATTTTGATGTCAATGAGTTATGTTTTTAGTCAGTCTAAATCCAGTGCATGAATGCGGTAATATTTCAAAATGAAAGGGAGACTGTATATCATGAATAAACCAAAAGTGTCTTTTTTATTTATATCCAAGAATAGTGTCTCATTCAGGGCAGTTAAAACCTCAGCAGTTACTGCGAGGCTAGGGCTGGTCAATATATCGCACAATATATCTTGATAGTAAATGCCGATAATAAATTTTAGTGGTAAATCTCCATCACCTGTTTTCAAATGGAGCGACAGAGCAGTGCAGGTTTGGAAAAACATGAAGGCGAGTAAGTCACGTGGTCGCCGTGATTTTGCCAAGTAAGACATGATCCTGGATCACCAAAAATATACTTATCCCAATCCCTACCCTTAAACATATCCCTACCCAAAATGTATTCCTAGAATCAGAAATGAAAGCTTATTAACAAGGGTGTAGAAGCACCTAACCCTCATCATAACCCTAAAACAGGTATTTCCTGAAAATGATCCCTCAAATCTCATTGGCTGATTGAAATGTTGTTCCAGGATCAACAAGATTGTTGACTCACTGTGACGTTACAGTGCCAAACTGTTGAATAAAGGCGTTATTTTTTTTATTTGTATACAGTAAAAGTGTTCTCGTCGCTTCATAATGTTATGGTTGAACTGAGTATTCAGAATAGAGTGTCTTTCATACTTTTCTAGACCTTTATATCGTTATTTATTTAGCAGTACAAGCCTCTCGGTTTTCATTCAAAATATCTTAAATTGTGTTCTAAGGACAAACAAAACTTTTATGGGTTTGGATGAACAGTGGTAAAAATTTTCATTGAGGGGTGCAGTAACCCTTTATGGTCAGATTTTAACATTTCGATTTAATTTATGTATGTGACCATTAATTCTGCAACACAGACTGTAGTTCCAGCCTCAGCGTTTCCAACACTGCCTTTAAAAGAATGCAAATTGTGAGAAGGGAAATGCATTATAGATAATGTAGTATTTCATATCAGAGAAAGCCATCATGGGATGCACAGTACATATTGCAAACAAAAGCAATTGCGTGATGCAACATAATCTACCAGAACAAATAAACCAGGGACAGTGACCTGCCTGAGCTATTGATATTAAATTCATAACTGAGCGCGTATGTGCAGACAATGTTTATAATGTATGAAATTACAGAAACAGAAATCAGAATATGCAGAGCTGCATATTGATTTCGCTTTTGCGGAATGTTCTGGAGTATATTAAGCATAAGACAATAACATTGGCATTATCTGTCATCAGGTCAGAGGAAAAACAATGATCTATTATCATTATATTAAATTTAGATTTAGTTTCTAATAAAACACATTAATATTCTCTAGACTAATGAAATTGGAGCATATCTGACCTGATCTGTAAAAGCTCAGGTTTAATTATATTAACAAACCAGAGTCACATATTTTCCACTTACTGAGGCAAGGTATAAGTTCCTCAGGTTCTAAGCAAGCATTGTTTTTTTCTTTAGTGTTTTTAATGATAATGGCAATAATGACGTGTGATATGATTTTGTTCCAATGCATCTGGGCTAAATCAAATCATAATGAAGCTATATCGCACCATTGTTAGTGCGATAATACAATTAAGCAAGAAGTGAGTAATCTACATTTTTGAACACGTTATTTCCACTTTGGCTCTATTTACTGGGCAGATGAAATACAGTTTGAAATAAGATCAAAGCAGAAAGAATCTTTAAGGGGCTCAAACACTTCATCTTGAAATTAGGCAACGATAGGCAGTTAAACAAATGGAGCCGATCTATCTTGTTGTATGGTGAAAGATTTCCTGTAAAAAAATTCCTTTCTCAAATGCCTGACGTTACATCAGAAATTAAGAACTACCATTTTAAAGATTACGCTTGTATGAAATGTTATAGCATTGACCTTCCTTGGTGAAGTGCACTCATCTCTAGGGCCTGTCTGCACTTCTTCATAATCTGGAACATTTGAAAAAGAAGCTTTGCTGATTCGGGTTTCTTCTGAGTGGAGCCTCTTGACTCCTCAAGCTCATCAGGGCATTAAAGTGCAGAATTAAATCCCCACAATTACCATATAATATTTGACTATTTAGCTTGTTTTTGAGAAACAGTGGCTGGTTGATGAACAATGATTGCTGCACTTGAACCAGTCTTAGTCTGGGGTCCAGGAAAGTGGGAGTGAAGAAGTGTAACCAGGAAAATACCTCTAGAGTGACAAAAAGCTCTTGTGTCCATCTACACAAACACTAGAGCTAAAGACGATTCAAAAATCTCTCGTCTGCTGCCTATATATTTGTTTTTAGCGTGTGACTAAGTGATTGCTAGCATTTTCTACTTGTTGCTATGGCAAGTGATTGCTTTTAAGTGCTTGCAGCTCAGTCTGTCACTACAAACAAACTTAATATAGCCTAAATACATACTGCAAGCATTTTCCAAATACAGTGTTATTTTATGTACTAAGTAAATTCATGTCAATATTAGTAGGTTTATTATCAATTATTTCCAAATTATTACTTTATAAAAGGTATATTTTTAAGTGCAAAAGTAGCTTGCATCTAAGCGTTTCTTGAGTTTTGCAACTATACTGTGAGCCAGCTTTATGTACTTTTAATATTCTAGCTGACATTTCAGTTTATAAAGTAAGCATATGTCGATGCTGCAAGTATAACTGTAATGTTATGTTATGCTATGGAAGCTTGTATTTGATGCAAGAAAAAAGAAAAAATAAGTAAGTAATAAGTATCTAACTCATAATTATCACTTGTTTTTCATGAACCCAAAACTCAAAATTGAGAGACAAAATTACACTTTTGTGATTAAATGTGGCAATGATCTTTTCTATTGTTTTATTGTGTTTATATAGAGAGAGTTGCTACCGTGTTTTTACAGCAATGGCGAACCATGGAGCCGCTCAGTAGTTCTCTGAATTTATTTCTCATACTATCAGCACCATAGAGATGCAGCAGAGGAGACCGCTGAAGCGAAAAGGTAAGACACTTATAAAATAAAAATGTATATTATCAGCACAGCTGATCAAATTACCTTGTGCATTAAAATGGATTATTATCATATTATTCCTCGCTTAATTAGTAGATTAATGAGATGTTATTCATTCTCTTCATGCAGTTTCATTCGTTGTTGTGTAATTAAGGCTTTTAAATGTGATTTCTGCTAGTGGGGAGTTATTTAATAGACTTGGATTTATTGCAAAAGATGCTGAGGGACCTAAGTGAGAATGGAAAGTTATTATATTATAATAATTAGTTTCAGAATCATAACCCTGTACTGCACCGTATTTTATACTTAAATGTCTTATAGAGTGGAAGCACTGTGTTGAAGGAGCAGATGCCCCAGCAGTGAAATGTAATGGAGCAACACTTATCCATTTCTACTGTGTTTTTTTTTCTCTTTCTCTATCTTGCTCTGAACAATAACCACCTGAAGACCCGCTATAATGAGATATCACCCTCACAGTGAGTCTGTGTTTGACGAGTCGTTCCCTGTTCGTTGTGAAAAAGTTAAAAAAGTGTCAGTCCCCAATTTCGTCGGTGTAATCTCTAGATTGCTCCTGCCGACTGTATCCAGTCTCTCATGAAGACCTAATAAACCACTGCTTTAATTTGGTGATTGTTTAAATGTGAATTGAACAAAACTTATACATTAAGACTCCTTTCTGTGAGTGACTGGAGCACTCCCATGAAGCACAATAAACTATAGTGGAGACTGTTCAAGGACAACATGCTTTATATTATTTAACTAAGCGCATAACAAGTGTCAACATACATAAAATATATGAATAAATGTGTTTTGAGTTGCTTTACGCTTGAATATACTTATATAACATATATATAAATAGCTATAGAATCAAACAACAATCAAAAAACATTCAACTAGATTTTCAGTTAATCTTAATATAATATAAGTTTTTTTAGACAACAAACTTTTTACCATAGGATTAGTAAAACGACTATGAACATTAAGATATGATTGCACTTTACTAGCATACAAGCTGTAAGAACACACACACACACACACACACACACATATTTAGGCTTATGTTACCTATATATATATATATATATATATATATATATATATATATATATATATATATTGTAATACTGTATATACTTTATACATAAGAATAATTCTATATATAATTATATTGTATAAAATATAGATTCAGAATTTCCTTTTAAAAATTATACTAATAGCACACTTAAATAAAAAATCTTTTTATAAAGCTAGATGTGGCAAATGCAAGTCTAAAAGATTGCCTCCTTCACCAGGTGAAAATCATATTTATTATTTATTTTGTCTGGCTGTTTAAACATGCATCCATCAAACACACATGATATTAGAAACTGTCTTCCTTTCTTTTTTTTTTTTTTTTTTTACAGGAGAACGAATTTTAAAACTTTCTCCGGCTTGAGGTTTCCTCTTAAATACTTAATTTCAAAGAATTGAAAAAGCTTGTCAGTGGAAATGCCTGTGAAGTGTTTTTCATATCTCCACCACAGTACAATGCACAGTTTCAGGCTGCACACAAGAAATGCAGTCATTATACCCGTACTGCATCAGGCACGAGCTATTATCGGCCACGTGGAATTTCGAATATACGATGTCTGTATATTTAACCTACCATGCATTGAGCAGCGATCAATATTTGTCTCCTCTCAATGTTAAATGCGTATTTTTTCCTGCAGTAAATGAGGGGTTTGTTGAAAGGTAAAGCTGTGCAGCTCAGCTCTGACGGGGTCCTGGAAATGTTCTGTGCCAGGCTGCTGAATAATACATGTTTAAATGCTTCTTGCAGAAGGACGACCCTGGGTGTCCCTTCATCACGAGCCTCCTACAACCACATAATTACAAAGTGCCTATCACAGCAGCTGGGTCCAGCATAATGAAATGCTGTGCAGCACTAAACTGTGAGTAATTGTCTTTCCTGAGGAAAAGGAAAAGAGTTTGAGTTTGATTTCTGGGTTCAGTACCTTGTAGGGCTTTTGAAAATGAAAGGGACCGTTCGCGCAAAAATTATTATTTATCATTCAGGCGACTAATCCTCATGCTGTTTCACATCTGTAAGACTTTATATTAGGAGACACACATGCACAAAAATCTGGATTTTTATTTGTTTG
Source organism: Puntigrus tetrazona (assembly GCF_018831695.1). Lineage (NCBI taxonomy): Eukaryota > Metazoa > Chordata > Actinopteri > Cypriniformes > Cyprinidae > Puntigrus > Puntigrus tetrazona. Next base: position 8,562,066 of record NC_056707.1, read on the forward strand.
TAAACTGTCCATTTAAAGGATTAATCCTGGGTCATGTGCAGTCTTTTAGGTTAACAGTTTAAGAGATTGATTGGACAAACACAGTATGCAGCTTAAACAGTGATATCGTAGATCAAACCTAAAGAAATCCTGACAAGCTATATATTAAAGAGTGTCGTTTTGAATTATATTTATTAATTTGTAAGAAGAGTACTAATCAGTGTTAGAGAGCAAATTCTGACCTTTACTTTGAAGTAATGATACATGAATCATGACAAATCTGTAAAAACATTTCCGTTCATGTTCATGTCAAATATTCAAAAGATACAATTCATTCAGGTTTTTTTTCTAAAGAGATCTTAAAGAGTTTTGAATATAAGGAAAAACAATAGTTTCTCAATTTTTGATGCAGTGTGAACTATAACATGTGCCCAGGGTTCTTGTCACATTTTATGTTTTTTAGAGGTTGAATTGAAATCAGATACTGCCATACTACCCTAAATACTTCAGAATGCGATGTCAGCATAATAAATATTGAGAAAAGTATGGAAAAACATGTTTCAGATCACTCAAACCACGTGAGAAAATGGAGCAGCCCTTGTACGGTTACTAATGGGGTTTGATGGTCAACGCTTGGTGGGAAACTTGCTACTACGCTCTAACAAAATATAACGGAAAGCTTATTTTATGAGATATCAACACATTTGAAGCACAACTTCTTTAGATTGATGGTTTTCATTTTCTAGCACGTCTAGAGTGAAACCTGTTTTGTAAAATATGAAATTTATATAAAATGTAAATATTTACATTTTTGCATTTTATATTTTCACAAACCTCCATAACTCTTTTGTAATATATTTTTATTACAACTGCCAAGTGTCTTCTTTAAAAGGAGACCAACCTTCAGTCTCTGCATTCAAAATTTAAGTCTTAAATCCTATATTCAAAAAGTGGACCTGACAGTTAACAGGCATTATATTGTAGAGCTGGTCATGTGCTTTTTGAACATAACTAAAAGAATAAAACACAACTTCTGTTTGGTTTAAAAAGAGTCTCCACTTCAGGACACCTGACGCATCTTTCCTTCATTGTCTGGTTTTAGGTTTTTTTCCTTAAACTGAAACAAAAAGCATGTGAAACTTTACGTGACTGTTCAAAGCATATGAATACTTAATGGGGAAAGTGCCGTTCAGTTTATTTTTTGGATGCTGAACATTTCAGTGGCCGTTCACATAGAACGCACTCTTACAGCCTGTTCCACTGTGAAGCTTTTCCTTTGTTTTGTTTTTTTATGTGAAAGTGCTAGACATGTTTGACTAAAGTACTCACATTTTTGCAGGGTCTTGTGCATGACGTTATACAAATGCGGAGCTACAATCTATTATGGATTTGTGAAAATTAGCTTTCATGCGTGTAACACAGCTCAAAGTGAATGAAAACATCCTGCCAAGTTTTAAGTCTGAAAGAGCACCATGTATAAAGTTATTGTCTCTTGGAAGAAAGAGTTGACTGTGAATCAGTTCAGTGAGTCGTTTTCAAACATGAAATATTATCATGTATTGCCCGCCCACATGTTAGATCTGGAAAAACTTTTGTCAGAATGAAAATACAAATTCATTCTTTGCCACTAGCAGAGAATTGTTTGGGAGTCATTGAGCAAAAAAGTTCAAAATTGTTCAGAAGACCATAAAAGTGTTTTTGATCTAAACCAAAACCTTTCATAACCACTTAAAAATTTTTTTTTTTTTCAGATTTTTAACCACTTCCCTCCCATTCCTCCAGTTTTCAATCAAATCAAATCAATCAACTTTTTTTTATAATTTATATATATATATATATATATATATATATATATATATATATATATATATATATATATATATATATATATATGTGTGTGTGTGAGTGTGTGTTTTTAGTCAATTTTTCAAATAAAGGTAATTTCAAACAAACCGTAATTCGTTGTTCATAACGCCTAAAACAAGACTTTCTCCAAATATGAATTGGAAAATTCACATATTTAAAAAATAAAACAAAACAGAAAACAAAAAGCAGTATTGGTGTCACTGTGAATAAAATTTAACCCAATGCCAAAGCCATTTCAAAGTATAAAACAAGTTGCTTTACCAACATTTAAACAGTCTGGGTTTAACAATTACTAAAGCCAAGTTAAACGTGTTTTGTTGTCATGTTGTCATGTCATGTCGTGAAAGCAAAACAGGGTAGGCTACACAGAGGAAACTACAGGCTACTTAGTGCACATCGACTGGAAAAGACAACCATTCGTCACACAAAAGTGTGCACATGCCAACCGAAAGTCCTCACAGGATTCCTCTTGCAGGAGTCTCAAATATCTCCCCATCAGCAGACATTCAGCACATTCGGTGCTATATTTCACTCTGCTGACTTTATAGGGATCAGCCAGCTGACCTTGACATACGCTCTTTAGCAGTTTCACTGTCCGAAGTAAAACGGGGCATTTTATGCAATCACTGACTTAGCATACATAAGCCTTAAATGTACAGATCACTCAAAGTGCAACGGTAAAAGCTCTCAATAAACTGAAAAAAACGTCTTTAACAATACAAAGAATATTGCCTGTATTCGCCGATATTTTTAGTCGTCTAAAGCAGCTCCTCATATTCCACAAGCATACCGTTCATTTCATTAGTCATTTTGAGTTCTTCACTCTTTTTCAGCTCGGCGAAGGTGTAATACACGGTAAGCAGGCAGTTTCACAGTTTACCAAGGTCAAAAAGCGCTCATTACCGCATGACAGTCCAAGAGCAAGACATGGACTACGGCGGCGTAATAAAGGCAAGGCTGCCACTGGCTGGTACAAGTCACGGAGAGCAGGCTGTTTGCATTCGTATTATCAGACAGCTTCATCTACACATCAGCTTTATCTCGCTCCTCGATAATAGACTTTTATTTTCCCAGGGAAGAATCAGTGTGGCGCGCCATTCAGAACTACCGAAGATGATACACCGTGCGAAAATAAAGGAAATCGCTGACGTGAAATAGAAGTGCCACAGCAACGTGAACGCTTTATTACACGAGTTAACCTTTAAATGCTCCGCAAAATGCATATGTTCAAATATAATGCTGTTCTGAAACGTCACCCACCATCTTGGGGTTTGTAAAGGAAAGGCCCTCTGGGTGTCAATTTGTTTAAATAAATCAAAATAAAGAGACAAATGCATCTTTCAAATATGGCAATTTGCTTAATGGGTTTAGACGGAGCTGGCATTTCTCTCTTTATTTGGATGCAGATGACTGGCATCATATATTCAGTGTTGCTCCAGGGGATATGAGCTCAGTCATTTAACAGAAAACTCTTGCTCTCTCCGTCTCTTTGTTCTGGAGAGACATAGTTACTGTTGATATAAATCACTGAGCACTAATGAATACTTAGCATTGCTCTCAAAACCTTTTTATGTTGTACTTCCTTGGGCAGGATACAGTCTAGACGTGCGCACTGATCAGAATCCAGCAGCTTGTCTTCAAAAACGGGATAATGATTATTATTAAACAACGAATCTAAAGCAAATTACTCATCTAAAGCATATTAAATGTACTTTAGTTTATAATGCAACTAATAAGCTGCGGGCAAAGTTAAAAAATTAACTGGTTAACCAGAATTGAATTTCCTAAGCACTTATTTACTTAGCCTGCGCTTTATGAAGATATGATTTTCATACAAAATGACTGTTATGTCTGAAACTTTGAGTGAAATGACGTAACATTAATTCACTAACATATAAGCTTCTAAAAAGAATTTTATTAGGCCTTAGTCAGAAAAATTAAATCAACATAAAAAAATAGAAAAATCTAAATATTGTATTAAGTGATATGCATGCATATAGTACTAAAATACATATTTAATTAGGACAAATTGTGGTACAAAAAATAAACTTAATGTTAATTTTAATTTTGGAGATAAATGCCCCCGAAAGAGGTCCCTTTGCTCTGGAAGGTCCTGGACGGGAATGAAGCCACCCAGTGGAACAACAGCGTCATCTTCAGGTCAGTTAATGTAAGGACAGGTAACCTGAAAAATATAGAATATAGCAAAACAGCATTTCACCGGTCTGTGTTTACAACACACGCAAGCGAAAATTTAAGCGTCGAAGAGAAAATTAGAGAGAAAAAATACAATTACTAAAATAGGTATTATTTAAAGTAACTTTAAAACATGTCTCCAGCTTTTAAAAATGTGAAGCGCCCGTTTAGAACGCATTTGGCAACCAGTTGCAGCGTTTCACACCTCTTCCTACTCAAAACGTTATATAGAGCGTTATAATATTCTAGGTGAGAAAAATAAAAGCCCGAATTTGGTCCCACAACGCAAAATCAGCGTCACGTCCTTTCCTGCAGGGGGCGCGACAGAGGCGCCAGACGGTCTCGTGAAAGCGGAAGTTCAGCGCGCTTGTGTCATTAGAGCACGCGCAACTTCCGCCTGGTTCAAAAAATTTTTGCACTCTTTTTTTTTTCACGTTCGGTAAAGTAGGGCTGATCTTCTATCAGTGGCTGCCGTGAAAGTGACCCGGCATGGACATCCAGAGTAAGTTGCCGTGCTGTACGGCGGTCCCGTGTTCGTCCTGAAGCGTTAGATAGAGTTTGTGGAGACGTGCGTGAATGTGGCCGTGCTAACGTGACCGGTGCTGCACGGCGGAGAAACAAGCGTTTGATCGGCTTTACTACAACTTCCACATGATCAGCAGATGCGGGAATTTTTGAACTTAGAGTAAAATAAAAAAAAATGTAAATTGCAGTTAACTGTATATGTTCCTAACTGTCCGCGTGTAGAATCTGTATCAACTTTATTGCCAGGTGTGTTTACACGTACTAGGAATTAGTTTTACTGACATAAGCTCTACAATGCAACAAGATGCCAAGACAATATAAACAAAAAGAATAATACAAATATAAAATGTACAAAATAGCAAAAATACAATATATACTACACGCATTCAAGTGTAAAAAAGCACGCTTTAGACTGTGTTTCGCAAGAAGTAATGCGTGTATGACTCGCTGACCCTTTTTGATGTCTAATAACAGGCATTGAACCAATGACACTCGGCTCTCCGACCTCCCCCAAGCCTGGGGCTCAGTTTTTACCTGGGTTTCTGATGGGAGACCTGCCCGCTCCCGTCACGCCTCAGCCCAGGTCTTTTGGGTTGACAGGAGGTGGGGCAGAAACGAGGTCTCCTCTTCTGGCTGGTAAAACGTTATCCTTTTACTGTGTTTTGCTAAAACCGTAAGGAATTGTGAATAGGCCGCTTTAATGCGTGACGCAGAAGCTACTTGGTTAGACGTTTGATGCTCTCCTTTTTCAGGTGGGTCTCCTCCGCAGCCAGTGGTCCCGACACCTAAAGACAAGAGTGGAGCCCCTCCAGTCAGGAGCATCTATGACGACCTCAACGGCTCCGCTGTGGGCATGTCGCCTCTCGCTGCTCGCAAACAAGTGAGAGAATTAAAGATCTTCATTTGAGATTAAAGCGCATATCCTGTGTTGATAGAGGAACATACAGATGCGTTAAATAGAGCATGTATTTATGAGTTGTTTCTATAGGAATTAGTTATGATTTGTTATACAAAATGAAATTAATTGACTTTCAAAGTCAATGGTGAGGATTGGGGCCGGATGCATAAACACTGGGTCTTTTTTTTTCTTTTTGTATCAAATTAGACACTGTGTTGTTGATTAACCTTGTTCTAACAGTAATGAATTTAAAGTATTGTAAATGAGCAACCGTAGGCACATACCTAAAGTTAGTAATCTACAAAACCAGCTTCATAAAAGGGCTTTTTCCTTGGCCTGTCGTCACACGACGTTCTCGCATAAGAGCCCCAAAAGGTTTTTATCTTAATTAATAGGTAATAGAATAATCTAGATTTTAGATAACTAATGTAAGTGAAGAATTTAAAACGTTTTAATGAGACTGTGTCCATAGCCATGTCCGTGTTTTTCACAGGCATTTGCTGGAGTACATACACCATTGTCTGGTCTACCAGGGACGCCAGGAACCGGTAAAAATCACTTTTTTTAATTACTTATTATCGAGTGTTCTTTCAAAAAAGCCGATTATTTAGTTTCTATTTTTGTCCTGTAGTTTCTAATTTGTTTAGCCCCGCGGGGCAGCAGAGGAAAACAACACTTTCCCCTGCTCAAGTGGATCCGTTCTTCACACAAGGGGATGCTCTGTCTTCAGAAGACCAGCTGGACGACACCTGGGTCACAGTTTTTGGGTGAGTTTGGATCATTTTATGTCGATTCATTTGTTCCGTTAATGTGCATGTAGCTCACGTCTACATATTTATTTTTGCTTGCGCACAGATTCCCTCCGGCATCTGCGTCGTACATCCTTTTACAGTTCGCTCAGTATGGGAACATATTAAAACATGTGGTGAGTGCAGACAAAGGTTCATCACTTCAGTCTGTCTATGTATGATTAGCATATAAAATATATAAAAAACGAGTTCCTTTCGTTTACAGATGTCTAATACAGGCAACTGGATGCACGTTCAGTATCAGTCTAAACTGCAGGCACGAAAAGCTCTCAGTAAAGATGGAAAGATATTTGGAGAAGCCATAATGATTGGCGTCAAACCTTGTATCGATAAGGTAAGAAGTACAAAAGTGAGTTCTGTCGGATGTAATTGTAAGAGTGTTAGTGTTACTTTGTGAGTGTTTTGTGTTTTATTTTGTCTCAGAGTGTAATGGAGAGTTCAGACAAGAGCAGTGCTCCCTGTTCTGTGTTCACGCCCCCGGTGAAGGCTCCCGGGACCCCCAGTCACCCTCTATCAACTCCCCGATCTGTCATGAGACCCCTCAGTGCTGCTTACAAAGCGTCTAGCAGTGACTACCAGGTACAGTTGACCGGTAACCTTCCACACACTCGCTGCCCTTCAAACCACACAAACGCCACTGAACACGTTATTTGAAACAGATCTGACCATGGCAGCTTTAAATATTTATAGTCATAAAAAAAAATAAAAAAAAAGGTTTTGTGGAAAGAGGAGCTGTTGTCAATATTTTTTGTATCATTTTGAATAATGGAAACGGTGAGAATGATACCTGTAGACGTAATGGAGTCTAGATAAATGTTTCCAAATGTTGTTGTAAATGCTGGTTAGCGGATCAAACTGAAATTTACTCTAAGGAACAACTATTTTTTTTCAAAGTGCTTTGCTTGTTTTGATTCGTAGGTTGTATCAGATCAGCAGACGCCGAAAAAGGATGACAGTTTTGTATCGAAAGCAATGGAGTATATGTTTGGATGGTAATCTTTCACTCAAAGGGTCCTAATGGAAAAGCTCCGAGACCATCGACAGCCTCTGATGTGTTGACATTGCTCTAAAAACGGACTTTTTGGGGTTTTTGAGCACAAGCACTGAGTGAATACGAAAGCACTTTATATCTTCGCTTGCCGACTAATTAACTATGCGTGCTATTTTACAGAAGATGGACTCTTGAGTGTTTGTCATGGACTGATTTCAGCTGCTGGGTTTGGAGTTGTGTGTGTTTTGAAGTTAGTCCCTTTTGTCTGTCCTTAAAATCATACAGGTTTAACAACTAAATCACAAGCATGTGTTTCAGGTCTTAACAAATATGCCAAGAGAAAGTTTTGTTGGATATTTAAGACTCCAAATCATGACACGCTCTTTTGTGGGACTCTGTTGTAGAAAATCTGTTCATGGTTATGATCAGCTTTCTGGGTTTATGTATGAGAATGGTTCGTCGAAGAATATCATTGACACATACAGCTTTTTGAGATCAAGGCCTTAATATAGGATTTATTCATTTGGGTTATATACCTCTGTTTTTAGGAGTTTTGTGGGTTTTCACTAACTTTATCTGTTATTTTAATAGGACAGAATCCATTTTTTTAGAAATGTCTGAATTTGAAAATGCCTTTTCTCTTTAATAAACATTGATGATTAACTGTAGTTCGTTTTCTGTAGTTATTGTATTAAGATATTAACTAGGCATGATAGGCTATGACAAAAAAAATACATTTAAACCGCTCCTTTAGATCCACGTTTTTACCTTTTGGAAGTACAGTTATTGGGAGCATTTTACTTGTCATCTTAAAAAAACAACAATTGTTCAGTTTTATGTCCATAATGTGGAAATCGGAAAAATGTCATCATTCAATTGAAAACAAGTGGGCAAATTTCTGGCTGAAGATTGGGACTGTTGGTTGTATTTGATGAGTAAGAGGTTAATTTGTCGCAAGTCATCATAAAGTAATGAGCATCTGGTGATTTATTTATTTATTTTTTAAACCCTTAAATGCAGGTTGTTTCCAAAACCATCATGCAAATATTATGATGTGTTTGTTCAGTTTATTCTTATCTTTGAGTCAGAAACCTGACACAACTTTGAGGACTTTCGAAAGTATCCGGCGTTTGCTCACAGTCTTCATGTGGGTGGATTCAGTGGGTTAAGAATGAAGCATTTAAAGAGATGTTCTGTAGTCATGTTGTTACATCTATCCTCACTGAATTGCAATTCACAGAAATCCAATGGGTGATGCATATTAAAACTTTCAGTCCATTAAAAAAAATAATTAATTGACAGTTTTTTTTTTTTTTTTTCATTGATTAATTCCACCTAATAACATTAAGGTTTTTAAATATACTTTTATGTTGCAATAATTTCACATGCAATCTTCAAATTAATGTAAAACAACATATAGATAAAGGTATATTTTTCATGTTTAATGCCTCCATTTTTTTATGTATTATCTTCATTATGAACACACTTGCCATTTACTGCACGTTGTTCTTGTCCTTGTCATATACCTATATATCGTCTAACAAACCGGAAGCCTAGGCTTACTTCCCCATTCTGGGAAAAGGTGGTTAGTTCACCCTAAAAATGAAATAATAAATACAATGCAATTCAGAAATAGACAGAAATTAAATAAAGTCAAAGAAATTTTAATTAAATATAGCTTAAAACATAAAGCTACAAAAATTATAATTGTCTTCCTTTCTGATTTTTGAATAAGTTTAAATTTGATTTATTATACCTTTTTTTTTATCTGAAAAATGTATCAAACTGTATTACTAAAAACAAGCAAAAAATTGGTTCAGTTTTAAATGCCTCGCAACACTGCTGTAAAGCGTACATCAGTTAAGGAAAAACATGTTGAAAAACAGCTGTTAAATAGAACTGTGGATAAAACCCCTCTGGCTGTATGAGAGATTGCAGTCAAAATGCCTGCTAAAAAGATAGTAGCTGTAAAGCTATTTGTGTGTTGTGCACATGTAGAAGGCTGGGAAGTTTGTTAACAATATACTCTTGCTTGGGGCTTTTGGGGCCTTAGGGCTTGTCCAAAACCTCCTACAAAGCCGCAGCATTTACTTCAACATAAAATAAATTGAAATTCATTTCATACGGGGTGAGATGTGCAAACGAGAACAAATCGGCGTGCGTTGCTTAAACCCATTCACAGCTCAGCATATCGAATACGTTTATTGAATTATTGATTTTGCGTGTACCTTATTTCTACTAGATTCTGTTTTCAAACGTGTCGCGTATAATAGAATCCAATATGTAATTTTTTGGGCTGCAAGCAATTTGTAACTTGACCCAGGCTTCGCGTAAACTTTAGCCTTCGTTATAGATTATTTCTTTAGCTCTGGTTCAAGACTCAAAGGTTAGGCCTGGTAGGTGGAGCGTTTCTGCGCGCCGGGCTCTTTGGTTGACCTTCTAAATGACCCTGAGACTTGTTTGAGGTGTCTGAACCTCGCTCCGTTCGGGCAGCGGAGGTCAGACGGGGTAGCCAGCTGGATCCCAGATCAGACACATGGCTGAGTGCTCGCTGAAGGTGACACTGAGCGGGTCTCTGGAGGTGAGACTGACCCTTGCTGTCAGAGGCTGCCAGTGCACAGCTCAGGTGATACGCTCAGAGATGCACGCTACCCCCGGGCCCGCTTCACATATAATCCATCCTGATTACTGCTGCTTTTCCACCGGAGGCATGATTTAACTAACCTTGAAACAGGCTTATTTTTATGGCATGTTGTTTGTGGCTTTTTTTTTCATGCATAAATAGGTGTAGCGGTGGGTACACTGTTAAAGCTGTCAGGGTTTCATTGACCTCACAGGACATCGGAGGCCACTCTGAACACAATATTAGACGTCTTGTTTTTTTTTTCAGTGCGAATGCTTCCCGAGTTAATGGCAAATAAAAAAAGCACTGCCATTTTGCAGGCTCTTGAAAATTTGCATGGGTGGGATCCTTCAAAATGAAATGTTCACAAACATTCACATTTTAGTAACAAATTTTTTAGTTTTTCTCCTGAGAAACATCTTGTTTTGGATGCACTTAAATGCAAGAGAGCCACACGTTCATGCAGTTTTCTAGTGAACCTGTTTGGTTAAGATGGGATGCTGGCCACTAGATGGCAGCGTGTTCATTTAATAATACATATATTTTTTATATTTTAAAAGCGTGAGCAACTTTCTTCTAGTTTGGGTTTGATCATTGGAGGAAGCGTTTATCTTTCTGATAATTTACAAACAATACTTATGCCAATAGTGTTGATTAAATCATGTGATGCAAAATAACTTTTTCACGTTAAGATGTAGGAATCTGGATGAAGAACTTGAGTTAAATATCTAACCTAACTAATTTTAAGTTAACTGCTCTTCAGTCATACGCAAACATCATTTTTGTGTTACGTTGAAACGAGGCTTTACTTATTATAATGTTACACTTTAAATTGTGATAACTCATCACAGCAATCATTTCTACGGTGTATAATTAGGCTGTTATAATTCTATGTCAGTTGAGTTATTCATAACGATATTTTATAATTATCACCTTTCTATGTATATATTATAGTAGTACAGTGATATAATATATAATACATATTAATGTAAGTAACATTTTCTGTCTCATAAACCTCAGTAATAAAAATGTTAATGATGCCATTAATAATGATCATTATAATTCTCAATTCCAGAAAAATCAGGACGCTTTGTGAAAATGTCATAAACTCAACCATGTTTTTTGTTCATGCTCTTTAACCTTTATTTTATTTCACTCAAATACACAAATCTATGTTTTCAAAGGCCAACTATTTTATTTTCAAGTAAACAAATTTAGATTTTGATGGCTACAACACACTTCAAAAAGAAAGAGACCGTTTCCTTTAATTGCACATCTTAATCATGATCATCTCTTGCAAAGTTTGAATGAAAATATTTCCCCGTTCTTGCTTGATAGAAGACTTCAGCTGCTCATCGCTCTGTATTTTGCGCTTCTCCTTTTCAAGACGGGGCCGTACGTTTCCAAAAGAAGACGCGTCCTCTGGCGCATCCTCGTATGTCAGCGAAACCTTGCTGTTTTAGCGCGTGAAGAATGAGACGTGCTGTTGTCTCGACACAATAACCATGGTCTTCCCATGAAGGATGTCATCTTGATGGCAGTATATGCCTCCATGTCATGCACCGATATACCATGACAAACATTTGTTTTGCACCTGTCACTGATTGAAATCGGGATGGTCCCTTTCGTCTTTGAGACTGTCTGTTTTCCCCTAAAGCAATTGTAGGCTCATCTGAGCGCTACACGCATTTTCACTGTCTTTCGGCCCGGAGAACTCTCTGGTGACTCTGCCCAGAATTGATTTAAATATTTCTCCTGTATTGTAACAGAGATTCAAGTAGCATTTCTTAATGTAGCGGCGGTCTGCTGTAAGTCAAAACAGATTTCCATTGTACTTCAGAGCCCATGCGGCTATATTCGACACCGCAGCGTGATGGTTTCTAATGCAAGGCCGTCTGAGGGCTCAAAGGTCACACGCATTTAACTGAGGTGTTTTGCCTTGGCCTGCATGGACTGGGATTCCTCTGAATGCTCAGAATTTTTTTCACAATATTATGTGTGGAAGTTGGTGTTTCAAAAGAGCTTAACTCGGATATTCCATGACCATTTAACTTTTAATATTCCCAACTTTTGTGTGCAGTCATTAAAATGAAAAATGGGTTATATGGATAGTCGTTTTTAATAAGAATTTGATTACCAGTGGATCTTAAGACTAGAAAGTATTCTTTCTCCATTTTATATGAGATGTTAAATGTCTTGGGATTTTTGTTAATGAGTTGAGCAATGTTTTGTTTGTGCCTGAAGATGTGATGGATGCAGATACGATGATCTCCAAAAGTGCTGTGATTTGCCGAGCTGACATTATTAATTGAGAACCTAGTACAATAGTCAGTCGACTGGCTTCCTGGCCCCGACGCGGCATCAGACATAAACATCCCGCTTTGATAGGTACATGCAGCCTAATTCAAAACACGTCAGGATGCAGGCCCTCTTAGTCACTGTGTAATCTTATATTAAAAAGATCAGGAAGGAATTAAAGGAGACCTCGGCTGTGCAATAGGATTTATGCAGGTCCTATTAGACTTATTAATTTATAGTTTTAATTAAATTCTAGAAATGCAGCACTGCAGAAAAGTAACGTGTTATTGGATAATCTGGGTGTGTAGACTCGCAGGGCAGGGTGCATATCAATAGTGCCTCCAGTGAAAAGGTATGGACTGTTTAATGAGAGGATGTGAATTAACTCGGAGTGGGATAGGGGAAGAGGAGAGCCACCGTGCAATGAAATGCTTCTTTATTTGGCACACAATGGAATAAAGGCCGGGAAAATCAATGATAATATCTCCCGATTACAATCATCAAGGTTTACTTCTCTTTCAGAATGATTCTTATCAATTCCCTTAAGAGCAACAGTCTGTGTGAAGGATCAATACCACGATGGTGCTGTGGTTTTACTTAATGCATTCAGCCCTGGGCGCTTGGTGCAGATGTGTGAGTGAACGCGAGGCTTTCCTGCCGCATTAGAATAGCACCGCTTTCATTTGACTCTAAAGAGATCGGAATAAGGATGGAGGTCCTTCATGTGAAGCGTTCTCATTCTAGATCACATTCAGACATGATCTAATTATTCTTCGAGAGGTTCTCCTTGATTGTTGATGGCGGTAATGAGGGCTCCCTCCACGAGTTCCCAGTGTGGAGAGGGAATGAGGGATAAGACCACTGCCGGTTTTAAATCAACGTTTTTGTCTCGTTTTTTTTTCAAACAAACGTCTACAGTGAAGATAATCAATTACTTGAGAACCAAGCTTTTATAATATAAAACTTCAAGTAAGACTAATATAAAAATAATTTTATCTATAAAGTACTGTCTATGAAGTACAATAATAATAATAATAATAATATTAACAATGTTAGTACTTCTACTACTACTACAAAAATGTCATAAGATAATAAAACTTTTTTAAAGGATGATTTCTATTGTATTTTTGTTGTCTCAATAATAATACTATTAATAAAGATGATTATAATAATAGTTTTATGTAATTGTTATAGTCATAGTTTATTATTATTTATTGTAGTTATTAAAATATATATAATATATTGTATATATATATTATTATTATTAGAAATATTTAATAATATCAAAACAATAAATATTTACCAACAATAATTATCACTTACTAATTGCATTTGAACTATACACACGTACATATAAATTTCCATGTAACAGAGAATACACACACAAACACACAAAAGGCTTCTTATATTACATTCATATTCAATATTATTTCTTTAATCCTTTTTTTAAGTGTCTCTTAATGTTATCTTTTCTATTAAAAAAAAGAAACATTTATTAGAAACATTTCTTATTATTTTAATGCTTATTATTAAACTGATTATTTTATTATTTTTATTGTTAAATGTATAGCTAGGAGTACGCCGAAAAACATTTATCAATGTGTAAGAAAAGCATAAGGGGTTGTGGGGGTTCATGGGCTGACATGAACTGACAGAAGTGAGGTGGGCATCACACAGGAGGTGAGAGAGTTTGAATTACAGCTCACAGAACCTCTGTGGCCCCGTCAGCCCTGCTCAGACTCCACTGAATGATACAGCATGATGCCCTTAAAAAAATGGCCTGACCACCGCGTGCAGGTTAAGCCATGCGCAAACATCAGTGGACTTTATCAGCACACGCATTGGCTGCTGACCGGCGCTCCTGAACCGAGATTCCTCTCAGGTGTTTGCAGGGACCATGATATGATGGGACTGGAATGTGAATGAAGCGTCACGTAGAGTCTGTGCTCTTGTCAAGCAGGATTATGCTCTGATGTTGACAGCCGCGGATACAGAGAGCATTGTTATTTTGAGAGGAGATAGTGCCAAACTTGGCTGCAGGTTGTTGACTTGCTCTTGTTTGTTGACGTAGTGTTAAGAAAAGTAGAGCCTTTGCATTTGAACTAAACTACACTTAACCTACATTATTGCGCAGATTTAAACGCTTGATTCCGTCGTAGCATTTTGTTAAGGGTTTTTGCCAAGTGTCTGTAGTGCATCACTTTATATAAGCGACTGCTTATTCAGAAAACTGAAAGTTTCTTACAGAACTTTTTTGTACTTTCTTTCTCCCGTTTAAAAACTTTCTCGGCACAACCGAGCACCAAAGAGCAAAGCTGGTAAACTTTAAATCCCATACTGTGCTTTTTAGGGGTCCTGCGCCAGCAGAGCAACTGGCATTGAATGGAAACGCAAGCAGATGGCTCTCTTCAGGTATTATAGACCTCCCTGGTGCCATTTATTTCTTTGGTGTAAAACTTTTCAAGTAGCAAAGAAATTACTAAGCGCACATTAAGTGAAAAGTTTAAGCTTAATAAGATTACCCCTGCTGATAGAAATACTTTTGTTTCAATTCTAATTGTACTGAATGGTGCACATCTATTTACTTTGTAATTGTGCTCTAGTTCAGTGTTCTGTCTCTCTAGTACATTATTAGTCGAAATGGCATTCAAACATTTTCTAATGCGAAGATGTGCCGGTGATGATGGAGCTGGAAGTTCTGAGTCATTTACACTCCACACATTAAAACTCCATATTCTCAGTCACATTAATGAGTGAAAGTACCAAACAAGTTGAGTCAGAAAGGCTGATCCCTTCTTAATGTCAAAAGCTTCAAATGTCAACGCTCACCCCTCCTGAGCTTCCCCATTTATCTCCATCTTAGCAGCCGCTCGTTCCTGTCACAGGAATGGCTGCAAGATACTGCTGAGTCCTGTCTTTATTCTCTGGAAAAAGTCAGCGAGGATAAAAGAGTGAGAGAAAAGTGAGCAAGAATAGAAATAAACAAGTGGAAAGGCGAGAAATGGAGTTAGCAGGAAATACAGAGAAGAACAATAAAAAGAGATTATCGAAAGAACGAGAAAGCGAGGAAGAGATGAGCAGTGTCCATCTATTCAAGATTCCTGGGTCCCTCGGGCCTGTAACAATAAGTGGGACACCACTGAGTCCTGCACTTTCTAGGACTCTGTGTGTTTGAGAGTGTGAAAGAGAGAGAGAGAGAGAGAGAGAGGGAAAGAAAAGAAGAAAATGGGAGCCTATTTTCTTGGTGGTGAGACCTCATGCTGTCATTGTGCACAAATTCAACATGCTGAGAGAAAGAAGTATACAAAAGAGGAGGAAAGCGATAACCACAGGTTGTGTGAACAAAGAGCAAAAGTATCAGTGGATCTGCAAAGGAAAGCAATAGGATGGTTTTCCAATTACATTCACTGCAGCATTCATCATCTGAGTTTATGTAATTTCCGTTCATTGTTGGACACTGAACTGATAATGTGCATTGCGACCTCTGAGAACACGGCTGTATTTTTGTCCACAGTTCCAAAATGTTAAAAGCAGCCTTATTCTAGAATTGCATTTACTCACAATGTTATCAAGGTTTCTTGCACAAAGAAATATCCTATTACACATACTACTTACACATACCATTCTGAAGGTTGTTACCTACCAGTGTGTATTGACACAGTGGTTACAATGTAAGTAAATAGGTGATAGGGACAATATAAAGTGGAACCTTCTGAGAGAAAATATAATTTCTACACCATTTTTTTACAGTACAGTTTTAGGTCATTTTTTTCCATTCAGATTTCTTATCTTATTACATATCTTATTATTATCAATTTTGAAAATAGTTGTGCATCTTGTTTCTTGTTCTTTCTTGATTCTTTTACAAATATAAAGTAAAAAAAAAGCAGCACTATCACTTTTCATCAATTTAAAAATCCTGATATCCAATATAAAAGAAATAATTTCTTTATTCACTATACTCTCTAATTTTAAATTCATATTACAATTCTGCATACTGTTTGTTACCTCAGGGCCAAGTTGCTGATAACTGAATAGTTGTATTATGTAAATGTGTTCGATCACGCATTAATGTATTCATGGGTTGGTTTCCATACAGTATATGGTCTTGATAGAGTGAGAAGGGAACTTGTGATTGTTATACTACATAGTACATAAAATGGTTTGAGTCCATTTCCAATGATTTGACTTTAATATACACATTTTACCATCATCACTTTAATAGTAAATGTGGGACCCTGAGTCTCTGATTGACACATCAGACAGCGCTGGATGCCGGCAGCTGCTCCCTCTTACCAACCAACTGCTGTCTCTAGTCCCTTTACTGCTCGTGGAGAAGGTCACAGTCCTCTACAATCCATATCTACAAGCATCCGAGCTTGCATTTATATCCTCCATTTGACGTCTCTGTGGTTTTTATAGCTGTTTTGACTTACAAACCATGAAAACATTTTCGAAATGCTTCTTTCATCTGATAATTGTTCAGGTTGCGAGACCGCCAGTGCTACAAGAAAGCACTGTACTCAGACAGCAGACACTAATATTTATCAGATGAGATGAGAGGAAGTCTAAAAGAGTTTGTGTGCTGATTTATGGGCTGACTTCAGATACGACATTATCTTTTCCCCTGTCTGATCACCTGAATGACAAGTGGCACTGACTCAGGGGAATGTGGACTCGTAGACTTCGCCCCAAAGTGTGCACACCTGCCAGAACCCTATCTATAGCCAATCAGTCATATGGCCGTTCAGCCATAGTCGTCCTCACTAAGGGCCCAAGCGCCTTCGTAGACACGTACGAGAGGTGGGGAAGGGTGTTATGAAGAGCTTTAAAAAACGATATAACCAATTGATTTGGAGGAGCAGAGAGAAGGAGAATTCATTCAGAAGCCAAAACGGCTGCCAGCTTGTGCTCTGTGTCGATTGGATGTGTGGTAGATGTTATGCTCCAAAATAAAACGTTTCTCTACATTGAGTATGATTAAATGGTCTTTGCCCTGTGGCGTTATCATTCGAGGACGAGATTTCATAAACCTAGATGTGCGCTGGCTAGATGTATTGCTTATAGTTTCCGTCTCTGTCTTCTGTGTGGTTCACAAATGCATGTACTTTGATAAGATCAAAGAAAAATGCGAGTTTGTACGGCCTGGATGCATTAAAAAGTAACTAAGGCAATATAAATATGAGAGGTGAACTAAAAGCAAGGCTGTCCTCAGTGACTCACTTCCACAATGGTCCATTGTTCACACAGTATTTACCGGTCGCTCTGTGTCATCCATCTTGTGTACATTTCCCAGCTCTCAGCATGAGATGGCCTTCAGCCAGTGCTCAGGGCCTCTTGTTATAAATCTAACAGTATTGTTTGCTATGATGCTCAGCCTCCAGCAGTCTGTCATCACAAGGATGCACGCTTGGCTTGAGGAGAGATTTCCCCCCGACCACCTTGTCTCGCCCTGTTTCTTTTTCGATAATGTTGAGAAGAACAGATGGAAGTGGAAGTTTGCAGGCTCGAGAGCCTGCGGCAGCCATGTTGCCGCGTATGTGCTTTTGGAGGGAATAGTCTTGCCGTCTTTGCTCCCAGTGCTTAGAGGTCACCGGTAATCACTGCTTTGTGCAAGCGGGCCATCGAGATAACGGAGGTCACGTGGCTTTTGGAGTGCAAGAACACCCCTGGGGCCTCGCTTGCTTCAGAGCTGGCCTAGAAGGTGGCAGCTAGAGGACCAATCAATGCATATTTGCGGTTCCCTCTTTCATAATGTAACGGAGATGCATTTCGGTTGACCTTCAATCACTTTTGATGCTACACATCGCTGAAAGCCTCCAAGGAGCTTGTTAGCATTTTTAGCCTCTTTTTCTTCTCGCTGTTTCCATGCAACAGATGCAAAGATGAGTGGCTCTGTGCAACCTTAGTTAAGGTAGGTACATCCTACGAGACTCTCTGCAAAGGTGCGTTGACGCAGAGTGATTGCTTTCCCACAGGGAGCGCTGGTAAGTGGGAGGTTTACCCTGAAGGTCCTCGTGGAGGGGGCACTGTGATCAAGAATAGATTTTCACCAATGTTGGATAATGGCAGTCAGCAGAAAATGATGCAGGAGAAACAAAAAAGGAGCACATTATCAGGGCTCCAGAGCAAGGCCGTTTCTACCCCGCCCCAAATAGAGTAGCTGGGGAATTCTAATGGCATTTATTCTTCTCTCGGAAACAGGATAACTATAATATGTCAGTAGTGTCTTGTGAATGAATCCATATTGGCTGGCTCCTTAAGATATTCAAGAAGTTTTATTTCTCACAGGTCCTGTTAACACAGTATTTGTTCCTCAGCAACGTGGCACCCTATTCTTCCTCAGTAATTTGCTGTATACTTTGTAAACATACACTCAAGTCGATGTTTAAATTCATTCTCCGTAGCAAACAATGTGTCTTATTAGCACTCTTGGGAATGGCTAGAGAAAATGAGCAAAAGCAGTAAAACAATCCATTTGCTGTATGAAATCCTGTTCATTTCCTTTATGTAATTGGTATAGCAGGGTTGTGCAAAAATCAGGACTGAATTAGTTTGTTTTCAATTCATGACTTGAAATTTTAAATAAAGTGTCCACAAAACACAGTAAGTTTAGTATGTCTGTAGATAACTGTCTGTCATTCTATCATTTTATTTATCATTCTGTCAGACCTGTTGTTCAAAAACATATTGAAATTCTTTCAATTTGAATTAATTGAATGTGTATTTAGAAGTCAGTTGCTTCCTCCGTTCTAATTCAGTTCAAATTCAGGAAGTGGATTGAAATTTAAAATACATTTGTCTTTGAAAACCTTTTATAGAAATCTGTCCGACATGGCATGACAAAAAAATTAATTACTCCTTCAGAAAACCGAATTTATTCTGGGAATGCTGCAGGTTTCCCACGATCTAAGAAATTGCTGTTTCAAACACCTGTGGCCCACAAATACAGCACACTAATAAAAACCTTGTTTATCTCCGTTCTAGGAAAGCCTACGGCATCAGAGACCCTACCAGAAAAAAAAAAATTATCACACTGTGCCAGTAATACCTGCTTTAGCGAGTACAGGATGCGTCCACAGGAGGGATTAGCCCTATTGATCCCAGCTGGCAGACAGAACTATTTGAAAGTCAGAACAATCACATTGGGAACAGACTCTGTGGGCATGTGGACCAAAGGAAATGGTAGATGTAAGATACAGTCACAGAAGTGTGTATAGAGCAACAGGGGAAAACGCTCAACAGATAACAGGGCACTGACACAACTATTGCCAACAACAGCTTCTGCCATACACCTCACAACTCATTTCTCTCTTCTTCCCTGAAGTGTGTAATTTATGTTATGCACTTCGCCTGCCCCATTTATGTTTAAGTCATTTTAGCTTGGCTAATGAAACTTGCATCTGTTCGGTTTTAGCATTCAATCAAAATGGTTTTTTTCAAGTAACCTCTATATTTTTTTTTTCATGCCCTTCTAATATTTAATCAAAAACATTAACATACATCATGACATCAATAAACTCATCCAACAGCTGGGAATTTCGTCCATGTCATTCATATAATCCAAACATTTCCCTATATACAAAAATCCTGCCTTACATTTTTGTCCCATTCAAGAAGCTTTTACAATCCGGTGTAAATTGCATTAGAGAAAAAAAGATGATAACAACTTTTTTTTATATGCCGACTTTTGACTCCGTCATAGTGGTTAAAGATGTTAGTGGTTCAATTTGAATGATTTTACAAACTTGCATTGAGGAAAATAAATTTCTCCATTAATCAATTTCAGTATTTGGCCATTTATACGAGAGAAAAGTTTGATTACAGAGAACAGCAAATTTATAAAATAATAAAAAACTATAAAAGAGAGTTTCAGAAGAGATTGTGGAAAGAAGTTATTTTCTGTTTTTTTTCCCCTGGTTTCTGCTAATTAATTTATACTGTATATGGTAATGAACACGTTGTAATTTCTGAAAAACTAGTAAAGAGAGAGATTTAATTAAATAATATATCATTCCTCCATTATAGAGCTATAATATAAATTATGTTTGCCATTATCTGTGGAAGTGTGTTCTCTCTTGCATTCTGCAGTGTAGCGTTAATGCACATTCACAGATAGACAGATAATTTGATCAGAAGACAGATGTGAGATCTCATCTGAGATCTAGTACCTTTGATTTAATCAGATAATAACAATGTGAGTGAGATCATGCGAGTAAGCACTCAGTATTGTTGTGCAGCTGATTTTTTGTATGTGTATGTGTGTGTAACCTCTTTCATCAGATTGATGACGTTGGATGATCAAAAAAGCAAGTCAGCAGTTTCAACCTAATCTCAAAGCACGCCACCATGGGAGTGCAGCTGTGCATCCAGAATGCAACACTGCATGTGTATATATGTATGTGCATATATGTATGCGTGTGTGTGTGTATATATATATATATATATATATATATATATATATATATATATATATATATATATATATATATATATATATATATATGTATGTATGTATGTGTATGTATGTATGTATGTATATATGTATATGTATGTATATGTATATATATATGTATGTATATATATATATATATATATATATATATATGTATGTATAACTATATAAATTATTTAAACTCTATTGTTCGATCTATCATTCTGTCACTCTTTGTATTGTTCTGCCATTGTATTTTTGTCTGTTGATCGTTCACTCCACCCGTAAGCACATAAACTTTCAAGGTTTGTAAACTTTCAAACAAAACTTTGTCAGACTAATATTTACAGATTGCTTTGTAAATTTATATTAATAAACTGTAGATGTTTTACCAGTGTAAAATATTTCTCCCTGTCTGCTACAATGTAAAGAGTTCTAATATGGAGTAATCATTCACATATGACTTTTTGACAAATGAGACAGTCAAGTTTTACATGCTGAATGTATTTTAGATTCCTGAACTATCACTGTTTTAATTTTTGTTATATTTTCTGATTTAACCTATTAAGAAGATACAGTAGATACAGATACAGTACCTACAATAACATAAAAAAAAGTCACACAATACTAAATTACATCCGCAAGGATTGATTCTTGAACAATTGTGTGTTTGAGGCACTAAGGCCAAGATACTCAGGTGGGATTGTCCCCATAGAAAGTATAAGTTGCTTTGTGTTAGAATGTCACATGTCCGCTTGCTTAGATGTCCTGGTGTGGTATTCATTAAGCAGTTCTTCTTTACAGCTTGATTGGGTGTTGTACATTGATTTAAATTCCCACAGGGCACGCAGTGAGTTCTCACATTTTAATTTCTGAACATAGTGATGTTTATGTAAAGGCATAAGAAATGATCTGGCCTTCGCTCTAGGGACCGAAAGAAGCCCACAGCTCTCAGGGGTACTTCATTTGATATTCAGAGGAAGAAATTTCTGCTCTCTTCGGCAACCCACGATTCTGAATTGGTTTTATAAGATTGTAAAAACATAATGTTCCTCTCAAGGGATGGGAATTAATTAGCCTCACCATCTGGTAATTACGCTAAAAAACAGTAGGTGAGATTGCTGATAATCGTTGACATGCGTAGCGTTTCAACTCACTCTTGTTTTATGGGGCTTGCTTCAGAATATTGCTTGCTACTCTGTTTACAGTGAATGGCATTATCTGTGTGAGTGCTCACTGTTACCACAGAAGAGCACTTCTTATCCACAGTCTAATAACTTCTTCACAACCGCAGGTAAGCAATATCTTTGTCTGAGCTAGCATTCTACCCACTTTTCCCCTTTTGCAGTACATTTTCAGTCTGACTAAGGCTGCTGACCCGTTCTTACGACACAGAATGAGCTCATATTCAAACAGGCCATAATTCGTCACATTTTTTCATGTCTTAAGCCTAAACGACAGAAAATTCTTGCGTTTGATTCAGTCGTGAAAACATGTCAGGGTTAAAAAACGACAGTTTAGGGTGAAGAAACTTATCGGGCGTGAAGCACATACACATTTCTTACACTTCACAGATGCTACATTTATAGGTGTTATATGTAAGTCGTTTAGGAAACGTGTTATGTTTACATAGCTGTTTCTCTGAAAAATAATGCCATGGGCAGTACTCTTAAATGTGTGTTTCAGGCAGATTCGAGGCAGTACACATTTCACCACTAGCTGGCAATATTATATACTGCACCTTTAGTCTGTATGATCCTGACCACTTCCAGTTGTCAGAAAACACTGCATATAGCTGTCATGGAATCATGTTATGTTTATATTGCTGTTTTTCTGAAATGTAATGCTATAGCCAGTAATTCTACTCTGAAATGTGCATTACGGGGTGGAATGCCTTTGTTTTGCGCAGTACCAATTTCAACTGCTAGCTGTCAATCTTACATGCTGCGCCTTTAACGCTGGAAGTTGGCTGTTGGCTTTTTGCAGGTTTCGTGGAGCGCACAACATGCACATTTTTACGATCCCATTTAGATTCACATTGAACACGTGAAATGAATTGGTGAATTTCATTTAATCAACCAGTTAATTAATTGTTATCACTGATCATCAAATTAATTTAACATATTTGCATAATTTGACAGTTTCAAACTAAAACACTATATAGTACAATGTAAATATAAAAGATTATATACATTTGATGTAAAGAATTAGTAAATATGTTTGTTTCTAAAGCAAACATAAATACATTTAACATTTTAGATCCTGTCATTATGTACATTCGATCATAAAAAAATGAGAATATTGAGAGTGTTATCTATGAATACCTAAAAATAACAATGAAATCCATCTGAGTGTTAATGTACAGTCACAGTTCTAGTGTTATTTGCACTAGGAAAGGCAGGAGCCAGACTGACATGTATGTAACAGTGTTTGACAGTTTGGTTTGACATTTGTCAGTGAGACAAAATCTAAGTGATTGCATTTGAAATGAATTTTAGCACCTAATTCAGTCAAGCATATTTTTGTAGACAAACATATACTGTAGACAATTATTTTTTCGTATCATTCATCAGTTGTCCCCGCCAATGATTTGCTTGAATCTCTAATGTTATATGTGATATAAGGACTCTAAAAACAATTATCAGCGTTTCTTATTTTTTTTCTGCTAACGCTGACAACCCTAAAAGTGACCCCTTTGAACAGAAGGGCAGTGCTGTGGCAAAAGCTTTGCTATATATGGACCAGGTGTGTCACAAAACAAAATACCCCCTAGAGAGGCGCAACCGTACCCCCCAAAAAACCCTACAGCCAGTGATGTGGTGAGAGTCACATCTTATTCTCTCCTCTCCAGCGCCAATGCTTTTAAAAGCATCCCCCTGTGCACTTAAAAGATGTCACTCACTGGTCCTGAGTCAGCAATCACTGCACTTTAGCCATATCTGTGTTTGCTGATGTCAGGGGTCTTCGATTCCCCCACTCGCGCTCCAACACACTAACCTGCTCTTCAGGTGAAAGGAAGACAAAAAGAAAGCCATCTTAAGTTTCCTATCAATCGTTGTCCCATCCATCAATCCATTTTATTTCTTTCTTTTCCTCTCACCACTGCCTCTCAGTAGCTGTAGAGAGGTTGAAGTGAATGGCCCGGTATGTGCTCAAACGACCAGGACAATAATCTGCGGAACACGAGGCTTCTGAAGCGCACGTATAGTCCTCTAACAATGGCCACTCAGGATGCATTTCCCTCCCTAAAAATCTCAGATGCCTTTTCTTTTATTATGAGAGAGTGATTTATACGGCCTCACTCTGAATAAAAGACCTCTGCCACCAATTAGGTGATGGCGGTTGTCTGTCAGCTGTCTGGGTAGTCAGCCTTGTTCAAATTTATTGTTCTTTGATTGAAGAGAGAAACTCATTCAGTGCGAGCGTGAACCTGATGCCAAGCCCTCAGTGAAGCCGCTCGCTCTCCATCTCCTGCCAGCCCAACTAATAACGCATTTAACTTTTTTTCTAAGATGCACCTATGATTCTTAATGAGATGACGAGGGACCTAAGCAATTAGGTTTTTCAGCTGTCAGACGCATTTTAAAAACGATGAAAGAGTCCTCTGATGCATTGGAGTTAGAGATAAGAACAATTTGGCTGGAATGCATTTTGCTGGCTCTCTCCATATTTTAAGCGTATTAACTTTGCGTTGTATTTCGCAATCGGCTGAATGATTGAAGAGCCGTCGTCGAAAGCAGAGCGGAAGAAGAGGTGATGGAGACAATCACCCCGAATCATAATAAATGCATTAAACATTTGTCTAAGACTTTCATTCCAGATTGAAGCCCGTCAGCTCCTCAAGAACGCGCCAAACCTCCAGATGCAGTTTGGGCTCGTTTCCATTTCATTGAGGTCGTCTGCACTCCCACGGCTTCATCTCATAAAAAAATAAACCTCCTCCTCGAACATCACACACAAATTCAGGGTAAATTCCTTTTGAGGCTTGAGTATTTGTTTGGAGAACTGAAGCTTAAAGAGATTAAGATGACATTTCAATGTTCACAGTGTTTACGGTTCTGCTCTATTTGTGTCTTAATGTCTTGCATTTTAAACACATTGGGCATTTCGTGCTAAAATGTGGATCATCTGCTCTCTCCTGGATACGGATTTAGAAATAATACAGCACAATCTCCAGCTCCTCAAGTGCTGGTGCATTTTGACAGTTTGAAGTTGAGCCGCGTTTCAAACAGAAGCGTCTACAGCAAGCTAGGGGAATCAAATTCAGGTCAAACTCTGTGATCCAAAGCAGATTGCTTTTATTTTGAACATCACAAACACAATTGCCTTTTGCAAACCTTGCCATGAAGTGAAAACTTTAGGCAAGATCTGTTTCAAGAGAAGTCAGGCCTCCGTAGAGTCCCCTGCCATGGGAAGTGACAGAATCAATGGCCTTTTGCCTTAAGGCTTAGAATTAGAGTATTGATGCTTGTGTGATTTTCTTAATGGCTTACTGGAAGGCCGACCACTTAATTATCTCAAAATGGTTGAGAAATACTCAGCTAGATGATGTTATGCTGAAACGCAGTGGGAAATGACAGAGAACGTATGCAGAATGTGTACAGCTGCTCAAGTTGAAGACTGAGAAACATAAGCATCCCTCGTGCGATGACTGTTATAATTGTCGTTGCTGCAGCAACCGAGCCTCCTCGTCAAGTAAGTGCATGCCAAGTCGCACGCTTTGATTTTTAAGCTCATTCCACAGAGGTTAGAAATGAATAGATTATTGAAGAGATCTAATGCATTTGGTGATATGTCTTTTGTTTTTCATTTATGTTTAACAACAGAATCGATTTATGGATGTTCCACTCCATCTGTGGCAAGTTGCGAGAGAATCATAAGCATTCATCATCCTCCTGACTAACTTCTTACTGTTTTTGCAGATTGATGAATATTTGACTTCTTGCATCTAGGAATTTCATTGCATTAGATTACAAAATATCAAGGCACGCTCTCTGCTCAGTCTCTGCTTGCATGTTTGACAACCAGATAAAGTCCGGATATCTTGATTTTTGTTTCCTTTTCTCTGATAAATGCCCTTTGAATTTATATTTAGCATTTTGAAATGTGACCAAGGTGTCCAAATATGTTTTGAACTGTAAAAAGTGGATAATAACCAGGGTTAAGAACGTTTGGTAAGTTTATTTATTTGTTTGTGCTCATGCTCGCAGAGGCAGACTTACAATGATCAAAAATAAAGAAATGCAAGAAAAAACTGTAATATTGTAGAACTGTTTTCTGTTTAAATATATCATTTTAAGCAGTCGTTACTTAAGTCTTCAGTGTCACACGATGCTTCAGAAGTCATTGCAATATGCTGATTTGGTGCTCAAGAAACACAGCTTATTATAATCAATTTAAAAAAGAGTGTCAAAAGCAGCATTCGATTAAATTATCCTTTTATTGTAAGAAATGAAAAGATCTTCAATGTAACTTTCAATCAATTCAATATGTCCTTTTAAAGAAAGTTTTAAACAATAGTATATGTCCACATGATTCGTTTTATTTGATCTGTCTTGATTGAATTCTTCTGACTTATGCCGTAATAGCAAAAATAACTATCCAAAAGCTGCAAAATAAAATACAATAAAATACATAAACCAAAAAATGAAAACAAGAGTTCTTCAATAAGAACCGTAACTGTTTAAGAAGTCATGCAAAGTCAATCCTTACCTTTGCCACCTGCATGGTGGTCTTGCCAGATGGAGCCAAACATGGATTTGGAGCGGCAATTTCCTTCTCTGGTCTTCTTTTCTGGGAAAGTGCAATCACCCTCTAAGCCAGAGCTGGAAGCTGTCAGGAGGATTGTGCCATCAGAATGTGCAGCTTCTAGTCTGTCATTTGAGAGAGATTTGAAAAGAGACTAAGACTGTGTTTCAGCGCATTGTTAACCATCATTTTTCCTGCTTCAGAAGAACCGTGCACCCCTAAATTTGACCTACTCAGTCACTGTCTCTCTTTCTGTACATCCTTCTCTCTCTCTCTTTACATTTCTTACCTACATGAGCTGCTGGAATGTTTATGTGGATAAGCACCAGTGAACTGCAAAAGCGAAATGGAAACCTATTTGCCGACATGTGAAGTTGGGCTGTTATCAGCAGAGCCCGACTCCCCATACACCTCTGTGTTCTGTCAGGCCTCGGCAGGTAGAGATTGAGAGAGAGAAAGAGACTTCTGCTTTCTCCTTCCTGATAAGTGAATGACATCTCCACAGGCCAGGTCACTGCGTGTGAGGCACGACAAGATACTTCTGATTGGAGCTGCGCATTTAGCTCTTATCTGTCCCTGCTGAGCCTGTGCGAGTACAAAGGCAGAAAATGGTCAAAACAGAACAAAATACAATCATTCAAAAGACCCAAATGATGTATGGCAAACAAACAACGCTTTCCCTGAGCTCACAGAGCCATGATAATTCTCGGAAATGGTAGAAGTGCCCTTGTTGTGTAGCTGTGTAATGACTCAAGTTTAATGCTTATCGACGTGCACCGCTCACTTCTCTACTCCTTTGTACATTGCTCCGTATTTTGTAGGTGTAACTACTGCGAGGTAGGAGCTCAAATCCCATCTGGACACTTTCTATCAGAACGTTTGCTGTTAAATATGTTAGCTCTGAACTTTTTGTGAACATCTTGCCCTTGTGCTAAATCTGCTGAGAGGCATCAGCGAAGCTTTTAAAGAAATAAAAAGTGAACACTAAGAAATAACAATGAAAAGTGTGGTGACTTTATTGGTTTCTCTTTATAGCTCTGTAAGTCGTGAGACTATGAGGTAGATGTTGCCATGGAGAATTAAGAATTTCTAAATTCAAACTGCGTGCTGAATGTTTGTGGTCTTCAGGTAGAGTATAATCGATAGATGAGCACTGATATCTTTTCCATTACTGACCTCTGAAATGACCAATTAGAAAGACTATTAGACATGCTGTCTTAAAATACATCTGTATTATACTTTAACAGAATTATCTACATTATATTATAGTCAAAATGAATTATAAACCCATTGACAGTAATCCTATAAGCCAAAAAGTACTAAAACTAAAAGCATGTTGAAGCTGCATATAAAATGAAGGACATTATGTAATTATAAAAAGCCGTAAAGGAATACAGATATTTACTTTTTAATATTTAAAGTATAATATTCTATTGTTTTGCAGTATAATAAACGTTGCTACTCATTTCTCATTGTGAACATGTTCAGCTTTGCTGTGCCCTGTGAAAAAAACAATTATACATATTACACAATGAGTTTGAGAAAATATTAACATTTGTAAGAATGTGTGTCTAAGTTATATACAATTATATATATATATATATATATATATATATATATATATATATATATATATATATATATATATATATATATATGTATGGATATATATATAAAGTTACTTTTAAATCTAACGCTTTACAATGAGTCTCTAGTTACTTTTTATGGAAAATAATGTGTTACATTACCAAGTTAATTTTTCTCATCAGAGCAGGGCTTACTTGAATTTTTTCAATATAAAAAATATAGATTTTAAAAGCCCTCTCACACCAAAAGTGAAACAAATAAGCCTCAGTCTAAAGGAAATATGAATTCAGTTATTAACACATTTTAATATTGCAGGTTTGCAACATATTCTGAGGCTCAATTTCAGATTTTATTCATTTTTAAGAACATGTATTTATTATTTATGTTTAGTCTAGAACTACAATTCTTTCAAAAACGTGAAAAAGTCCTACCGACCTCAAATATTTGAGTGGTTTTTCTCAAGAGTAATTTCTATCACAACTTGCACCAAGAAGGACATACTATACCAAAAGCAATTAATGTGTCAAAAGCAACTCATCTGGAGCTTTTGTGCTGATATGTATTGCCACCCATCTAGTCTTCAGCTGAATGCGAGGAGGCAAGGCAGTACTTTCATTTCTAGTTCACCGTTGTAGAGGTTAACACCCCTTTTCTCACACGCTCTCAGTCACTCTCCCTCTCTCACATTATGTGTGTGCAAGCATGCATACACAAAGAAGTGCCTAGAAATGTCTATGTTATTTTGGTTGTTTGCTTGGTTTTTTTTTCCCTCAGTATGCAGTGTGCAGCTCAGAGCCTTGGGGTAAACGTAGGTTAAGGCTTCCTGTGGCATTTCGACTTTGCATAATTTGTTTGCCGAGATCCTCCAGCGATGGCTGTTCTACTTTAACCGACTACACAAACTCGAGAGGTGTTTCAAAATCGGCTGTAGCTAATGACGGCCGGACGCATAATTTATTTTCATGCCGATGTGCATAGCCAAAGAGCAAGCCGGCAACATAAAGGTTATTTTGCTTGTCCTTTAAGTGGATGCATTACTGTGAGAACTCCTTATTTTGTCACCTTTAATTAAGATATATTTGGTATATAGTGTCTGTAAGGTCGCAGCTTCCGGCTGAAGTGCCTGAACAGTGCTGTTTTTCAAGCATGTCATTTTGTACTCTGGCTCATGGAGAAGTGGGCTTTCATCGCAAGGTCAATGACCACACTTTCAGAGTACAATCGCTTGTATATCTCCCAGAGAACATACACCTTCTCTGGTTTCATTGTCAGGTGTACGCGGAGTTCACCGGAGCTTTCTTCTGTAAAGCCATTTCAAAGTGTTTGTCTCTATAGCAACAGAGGAAAACAGAACAGAAAGTTTGCGAGTGTTAAAAATGTCCTTGCAGTTAAAACACTCAGATATCCACATGGCAAGTCAAGACAGATTAGCATAGAAGATGCTCTAGCTCTCTCTCTACATCAAATAAGTCTATGTTCTTTGCATAATATAGTTCTCAGCAATGCATTTCTCCTCTCTCTGCAGATAATTCCCCACCACTCATCATTAGATTAATTCCAATGGCTATTTCACGTCTCTGAAAGTTAAGTCATTTAGGGATTTCTCTACCTAACGGAGTCATCCTTCACAAACACAGAAACGGATAGAGAGAGTTTCACATATACTGAGAGATTAACTAAATATATAAATGCAAAGGCATTTCCATATGTGAGCGTTTCTTCAACTCCAGGCACTTTTGGCCTTGTAAAGTTTCAATGAAACACTTTTTTCATGCTTTCGCTTCATTGAATTTAATTTCGCACTTTTGCTGAATTTGTCTGCTAAAAATTATGTTTATGCATACGGAAGGAGAAAACTCTGTCTTCACTGCACCCTAAATAATGGTTTGTGTGTAATAATACATCGGAAGTGATTTTTAAATACTTTTAGAATAAAATTGCCAACAAAACCAGCTGTAAATCTCCTACTCTAAATATATCAAAGCTTCATTTTTTATTAGTAATGGATTGCTACAAACTTAATTTGGACAATTTAAAATGTGCTTTTCTCAATATTTTTATATTTTGCACCCCAATTTTTGATATAGCCGTATCTTAGCAAATAAAATTCCTAACAAAGCATGCATTAATGAAAGCTTATTCATTCAGCTTTTTAGATTATGTATAAATCTCAATTTCATGAATAAACCTTTTGACTGGTTTTGTGGTCTAGGGTCACATACGACACGTTGCCATATATCAAGAGGAATATTGTCCTATATGTTTCCTATACAAGGCAATATGTAATAATATGCACATTTTTGAATGAAGAAGTTCATAGCATATATATTTAATAGTGATATTTTTTTTTACCTAAAAGGTATTATTTGTAACAACCATATATACATATTTTGCCAATAAAATTTATTTAAGTTATTATAAATATCAAAGTACCATACATACAAAAAAAAAGTAATTTTT
Organism: Puntigrus tetrazona; assembly: GCF_018831695.1. Lineage (NCBI taxonomy): Eukaryota > Metazoa > Chordata > Actinopteri > Cypriniformes > Cyprinidae > Puntigrus > Puntigrus tetrazona. Next base: position 8,592,480 of record NC_056707.1, read on the forward strand.
TTTAAATCATGCCACAGTCTTTTATATTTACTTCAGTATTATCAGAATTAATTTTCACTGACACTTAACTTACCATGGTAAAAAATTGTTTGTTCTTATTTTTGGAAAATCATTTTCAAACAATAAATATTGAAATAGTTTACTTCACAATTTGTTTACATTATCATAGTTTTAAACCAGTAATAATGCATAATTTCTCATTTTAAGATTGAATGTCTTTGTCCGGAACTTGAGAAGTAGGACAGTTTTAATGCGATCCTTATATAACAGTGTTAATTTTAATAAAAAATCGTCCTCTGGGGCACAAAAGTTGAAGAAACAGCCATATATGATAAACAAAGGGGCCTGTGTGTGAAAAATGGCTAATGTCAATAATGGATAATGTCATAAATAACATCAGCACAACCTTCCACACGCATACAATGCACTGAATAATGTAAAATGCTAATGCCTTTTACAGTTAGCACTTATTGATTAACTTACAGCAGATCAGTGATTTATATGTGAGTTCTTTGTTGGGACTAAGAGTTGGGTTAAAAATGGGGGCGAATGTGTTAACCCTTTAATCATCATTAATCCTTCAAGCCCACAGATTAACAGCAGACTCATCCATCAGTAATTGTATCTCAGCTGTGCTTTCATTTGCTAGAAGGTGAGTGAGTCTTATAGATTCTCAATCCTGTTTACCTACACACATCTGCTAATTAGTTTTCCTCATAATTGCCACTTCTGTTATGGGTCGTGCTTTAGTGCTTCTAATCGCTTTGTCCTTAAAATTCAAACGGGGGATGTAAATCACACATTTGTATGCTGGTCTGAAGTGTATGCACTCATGCATCTAGATTTATGTGTGTGTGTTTGATGAGGAGGTAAGCCTCTTAAACTGTCTAGCAGTTCTTTGGCACTCTGGGTCTTGAGAGGGTGGGAGAACTGACCAAGTTTATGATGAGCTTTCCTCAACAGACCACTGACTTCTCAGTTTTTTCCACTTAAGCTCCTTACGCAGTACTGCTCATCTGTTTCTCAGCGTCCGGTAAATAGACTGTGCTCGGAATCTCTTATTTTGCCCATAAAATGACTTTTCTGCAAGGTGAAAAACTCCCATTTCAGCGGCGTAACTCCCATCAACCTAACACCGGTGCTTTATGCTTGAAACACAAGAACGTTTTTGTTCCCCACTTATGAGTGATTTATGATGTAATTCAGAGGATGGCAGCTGAAGTGAGAGTGCTGTTTAGCCCATACTGTGAGCTCATCATCTTTGCAGTAGCTGTGAATGAACTACCCAGGAAACAGCTCTGCGTGTTTGGAGCCATGGGGACAATGTCACTTAGCTATTCCCGCTAGATTACAGCACACCTTTACAAGCTCTGTGTCATTATTCATAAGGAGGAACATTTGTTTAGGTGTTCTTTTGCCCATATGCTTACCATAACATTAACATGTGTAATATGGGCATTTTTAGAATGGAAAAATAATAAATGGCTCCGTTCTTGAATTGTTAAGCAGCTGCCTGCTGAAACGTCATGCCAAATGTGTTTCTTGCTGGGTAGAAAACTTTTTTTGTTTTATGCACGGCCCGTTCGAGGATTAAGACACCCAGCTTTCTGAAAAGAAAACTGGGGACATTTCTATCTTGGCGCTTCTGTAAAGCACTGACATGGAACCGTTGATTGAAATAGTTGAGATTTTTTATGGATTAAAAAAAGATTGATGGGCTGAAATTCCTGAAATTTGGAGTAGAAAGCATTTAAATGAACTTTTTGCCTGACAGGGAGAGTTAAAACATTTGAACAATGATATTGGTGAAGCTCATGCAAAGAAATGTATCTACCAAACAAAATCTATGAAATAGAAGACTAATATCCACCCAGTTATGAACTCATAAACTATAGGTTAAAAGACTTGGCTATTGTGTTTTGTTTTGTTTAAAGTTCCAGTAAATTGTCATTGACACTGAATTACTATTTTTTTTCTGACAGATGATTATCATAAAACTGCTCAAAAGAGTAGACAAAATACAAAATAACTTTTTAAAACCTGAACTGGGTTTTAAAATAATATTTAAAATATTCAGCTATATTTAAGCTATATTTCTTCCACTAATATTTAATAGCATTGAGCAATACATCTGTTACAGTATTTAATAATTTTTAACATTAGTTATTAAAAATACAGATATTCATTGCTAATTCACGCTACCTTCTGCTTATTATTAATCATTTTAACAGATAAACCTTTGATTCCAGTAATATATTGCTAATTGTTGAAAGTAACATTTACTATGACTGAATTGTTTTTTTTTGGCTAAAATCACACATTTCAATCTACGTCCCTCCACGAATTAAGAATTTCACATAAATACGACAATCTGCTTGTTTCCTTGACAATACACAATGGACTTTTTGCCCACAAAATAGAAAGAATAATATTTAAAACTTGGTTATAGTTATTGTTCTTAGTGTGAACAGGCCTTAACTGGTGGTTCTTTCTTTCCCCCTTAAACTAAAAACTCAAAAGCTGATCCCACAGCATTCACTCACAGTAGTGTCCTCTCTAGGATCATTCATCTGTCTAGCTCTTTTTTCACTGTCAAATAAAAGCATTAAACAGGAGGTTGTATGCTATTATTCTTTCTATCAGTCCTCTTCTGTTATCTGATGTCCTCCAAACCGGCTAGTTCATCACAGGCTGAGCGTCTGATGCCAGAGACACGGGGACAGGACCCCGGCTCTTCTCTGCCCATGTCACAGGCAGTAATAGAGTCATAAACCTTGGGGATCTGCTTGATTGAGTTGCATCAAACACAAAGAGGATGCTAATCTCATTATGCAGCTCCGCTACGTCACCCATGTCCCAGAACCCTCCATTTTATGGGCTTACATAAGCTTTACTAGACATCGTTTAACAATTACGGAGCCTGTCTCTTTGACCTTAAGGGTTCAGTACATTTTGAGCTATCAACTGTATTTATGACGTACAGTAATGTTGATTGAAAATTATTTTGATGTCCCTTGGATTAAAAAAGAATCACAGAAATTAACCTAAAATACATAACAGAGAATAGAATCGGTTACTGACCCTGTCTGCGTAAAGTTATATGCCGTCTTTCTACTCTGTTGTCATGACAACATTGGCCAGTAACATTTTCACAAGATGCCAGAAAGGGATGTTTTGTAATTATGTACAAACCACTGTTTACTAGAGGAACTATTGTACATTTTGGGATATCTCATTACAAAATGCTGTTTGTAAACACAAAAATGTGAACATAGTTTTCATGATTAATTAAAGGAAGTATTGTGTATTTATTGATGCTCATCAAAAAAAAAAAAAAAAGACAAGGAAAAAGTTCACAGGACTGCACTTAAGAAGTAATTTGTTTAGATCATTATAGTTATTGTTCTACAGATTGTTTTCCGTCATTGAAATGAAGCTGAAATTTAAATATTAGACGAAACTACTGGATGAAAGGTACTGAAATGGCTAAACTGAAAAAAAAATAAGGCTGTAATACATTAAAATGTAAATAAAAAAATAAACAAATAAAGGATAATTCAAAATATTATTACATTCTACAATAGTATATAAATTATACTAAAGCAAAACTGATTTAGATACTTGGCTACTATTACCTCCCACAATAATGTGACACTCACAACACAAATATTTTAGTGATATTCTTTTTTTAAAATATAACTTGACAACTTAAATGTAAACAAAGATTTAGTGGATTGCTGTAAACGTTTTGTCTTGTTTGATGAAGGGACTGTAATGAATATTCACAAATGTTGCTGATAGCTCTTACAAACCCAGAACGTTCCTTGAAGATCCCATTAGAAAAGCTGCGCTGTGGGTTTCATCGACTAAAGAAGAGTGGTGTATATTTAGCAGCACCTTGCTATGACGATGGTGATGCATGTGTCTGGAAGCTATTTTATTTTGCATTTTAGCACGGTCTCATTTCTTATAGCATATTTGTAAACGGTGGCCAATTCATCAGATATCTGTAGAACGCATTTTATTTTCAAACATTTTCAAACGTAGAGTCAACACAAATCGATGAGCTGCCCTCCTTGTGATAACCACAGACCAGCGGCTTCTTTTGAGATCAATAGTAGTGATTTATTGAGTTGCTTGCCCTAACTGGATATCTCAAGTTGCACTCAACGTTTCCAACCAGCTCCGTGTCATACAAAGAAAAACACACTGGTAAATGTGAAATTTACATTACATGGAAATATTCCATCACTGAAATATTCTCATCTATCTCTCTTAACCACTTCAATGTTGACCTTTCACTTTGTGCTGTGGCAATCACAAGTTGCCAGCATTCGAGAATTGCATTCACGGAGGAAATGAAAAGATGATAATCTTCCACAGTGATAAAATGAATCCCGGCACAACAAGGGCATTTTGGGATGCCGCTAGTCTGGGTTCATGCTGGGTTGGGGGGTTGGGGTGTTGAGAATTCACCCTTCTCTTCCTTGTAGTGTAAAATCGTTTTACCTCTCACTCTGTGCGAATGCGAGAAAACACCTCAGCGCAAACGTTTTTCTGCTCAGCGAATACAGAGCTCTCCAGAGACCTGATAAACCAGCTCCCTTTGAAAATGCACTTAACATTTTCAGAAATGCTAAATTTTCAAAACATGCAGCATTTTTTGTAACCACTGAAGCTCAATATCGAGCTTACGGATAGTTTCCGGTGTCTGTTTCGCTTGATTAAAATTTTAAACCCTTTAAGTAGGCCATAATGACCTAGTTCAGTCAGCTTTTAATTTTTGAGATAAATAGCACCAGATGTGTATAAACATTTATTCACACTACATGGCGGAAAGCATGTGGAAATGAACAGGTGAAAAGGGATAGTTTACTCAAAAGTTTGATTGTGTGCAAAGAGTACAAAAAGTAACATCTATATTCATCAATTTCTTCTCTCTTTTGGGTGAACTATCGCTTTAAGTTCCACCTGTAACATCTAGCATACAGTAATGTAATCAACTATAAAGTACTTTTAAGCCTTATCCACAGAACTAGATGTGGATGAGGATTAAATGGTATTGTGTCAGAATTAAATGTAAAGATTTTTCAGATGTAACTCAATACCATTTATAGTTTTCATTAAATATGCCTTGTATAATTTGTATTCTTTTTTATTCCTATCTTTGCAAAAATTAAGAGAAAAAATGTTCAGCTTGAAATGGAAATCCAACAGTCTGTGTGTTTTTCTCTGCAGGTTACTGTGTTCTCTTTGTTCTGGAAACACGTCACATCGCTGGCCAAACTTGTCCCTCCCTTACTTCATACACAGTAAGCCGTTTGAGGAATAAGTGAGACGGAAACATGTTCTGGCTTAGTCATACTGGATTTAAAACATTTGCATTTTAATTTTAGATATGGTCATTGCTTTATCCTCATGATTTGTGGATAATCAGTCTAATAAATAAATAAACTTTTATTTAATGTTCCATTTAAAACCCGCATATGGACGGTTTACTGAGGGTGGTATGGAAGAGCTACAGAGCTGAACACAGATACCTTCATCGTCCACAACAATATTGAAAGGTCTCTATAAATTAAATAACAAGATTCCAGAGGTTTTAGGAGCTAAATGTTAATTTGCATGACTTTTCTGATTTCCTTGGTAAAGGTTAAAGATAATGTGTACCTCAGTGAACAGCCAAGCTGCAGAAGAATCACAGACCTCCCCAGGCCTCCACAGCTGGAACCTTTCTGACCTGAGACACTTAAACTTGCGAGGATTTCTTCAAGAGAATCATTTATTTCCATTGCTATTAGAGCAAATACATGTAGGTTACCAAATAATTTCCTATAGGCCTTGTATATGTTTGATATCATTATGAAATTGTGCTATGCATAACCTTTTAATAGATAGTGTTTGAAATGTGTGCAAGATATTTGAGTTTGGTGTTGAATGAAAGCTTGCGACACTTGCCATTTCATGGTGTGAATGAGTGTTCGATATTTGGTATTATATGAATGGTAGGAAACTTTATAAACTTGCAGAGATGTTTTTCCCTTGTGGGTTACTGGACCCTCATGTCAGTGCAGGCTAATTTATGCACAAAAGAGGATCTGTGTCCCGGGGCGTGAATGCAATTATAAAAAATTGTTGTCTTGTGTGTGTGTGTGTGTGTGTGTGTGTATTGTAGAGTCAAGCTTTGCCCAGATCTTAAAGCTACCCTGCTCAGAATCAGGAAAGAAACCAATACCAGGTTTTGTGTTATTTTTGCGGCCACGAAATAAAGCAAAACTGATAAGATACACTAAATTGTGCTAAATGCTGAACAGAATGGTCAATAGAGTATATTCTATGAATTTTGAATTAGTGTAATCAAATAATTTTAAATCCTTAAGATTCAATCCCCTAAATCTAAGATTAAAAAAGCTAGTAAAATTTAAGGTAAAACACTACAATAATGATTTTTAAGGATATCTTTCTACTCATAATTTCTACACAATAATATATTTTAGAGCTTGCTATAACATAATAAAATTATATTCTTAAGAAAATGACAATAAAATGTTATTAATTTGCATTCTCACACATTTAGGTCCTACAAGGTAAAGAAATAGTTGTTGAATTCATTTAAGAAATATTTTAAAGCTTGTTTTATCTTACTTTATCTACTTTTTCAGTAATGATGGAAGTCTGCTAAACGTTGCAGGCTTCGTACCTGCTACTGTATAACCACTGTACCTTACAAGAGAAATGGGTTCAACTATCTTTCCAATGCTTTTGCTTCTAAAACTCTCAAGAGAAGTGAAGCAGAGATATGTAAAGACAGTTGAACCTAAAGATCAGAGAAAGCACTTTCCTGAAATAAACCTGCTTGGTAATGGCAATTGAAAGACAGTGATGAAACCCCAGGAACAGACAGTCCAATAAATCAAGACATTGTCAGACAACACAAGGCCTTGAGACAGCACAGTCCTAACAAGGCATGGAGAGGGAATGAGAGAGTCTGCTGGGATACCTGTGCTGCTGAACCACACACAGAGCTCATCATGTCCAAGCTGAAGGCTCTGCAACCAAAACAAGGTGAAGGGGAAAGGAGCAGCAAGGAAACAAATCAGGAAAACAAGCTTTGGCACTGGCTTTCTCACAGAAAAGTGAGTGAGATGTTTGGCAGAGGAGAATCCAATAAGATTGCTGGTGGCTGAGCATTTCAATTACCCAGTGGGGAAGCAAGCAGACATGGGGAGGTATCAGATGGAGGTTTGACATGCTGTTGGTGGACAGGTCTCAGCAGCTGCCCACTCCTCCAGCCCTCAGGGCAGCTATCACTGTAAACATACTGCCATAACAATGGACACCACAAAAGTTATTTGCAGCCCGCTCTGCCTGTGCTCCCCTACACACCCACACTTGCTAGCTCAAACTGAGTGGCGTCGTCATTTTTAGTATTTCGATGAGTTTTTCTTGGACAATATCACTTTTTGGCATCCACGTGTAACATATTTCAAATGCTAGCATATACTCACACATTAAGCCGATGGTACACATTTGAAGGCAAGTCTGTTCATCATTAATACTTAATGTACCCCACAGCGCCAAATGCAAAAAACACACAATCAATTTGATTATGCTGTGTTTACTTTGAAATAACAAGCTGAGAGTTTCCATGGAGGACTAGCATAAGCCACCTGCACAGCTAAAGGTCATGGACGGGGATTGGCTCCATACCCTGACAATAAGATGATGAGCAATGGTGATGACAAGAGCTTTTTTTCTTTGCACTCTTTTCTCCATTTTTGAATAACCAGATTGTGTGCTGCAAAATGCAATTTGACCAGGGCCAGATAAAGGGTACGAACCAGATTGTTAAATGCTAACCCCGCGCTGATACGATTTTTCATTATTTTAATTTTTCTTGCAGTAGATCAAAGGAACCTTTGTTATGGAGGTCTAGTGACTGGAAATCTTTGAGGGCCAGGCAAGGGTTCTTTAGCGCCTTATTGACGCATCTTACAAATCATATTCTGACTCATACAGTAAAAGTAGCGAGATTCAAAGTTTGTTTGTTGTGATTTTTAACATAAAAGTGTTCTCAATCCCAGCTCGTCACATATTGAAACTTGGACAGGACCACCTGGCGTCGCTTTTTTACGCTCAAGGTGCTCCCTTTAGCATACTTTTTCGACGCGCAGGTCCTGCATTATTTTTCTTTGATTGTCTTCAGTGGCGGCGCCAAGCGGAGGTGGAGCAGCAGGCGGATTTGCCGTTTCAACGCTATGCGGAAGACTTCAAAACACGAACAGCAGACAGGTAACTCGGAAAATGGACGTTTATCCTGCCATAATGCTATTGTAAACTTAGCGAATGCAGCAGCAACGCCAGTTATGCTTAATCAAAACATGAGCATCACACGATTGCTGCCACATTTCTGACATTGACAATCACGGCATTTGTTTTATCCAAGGCCATGAAACTGCGCTAGCTTAGCACGTTCTCATGCCATTAGCTCGATAAAATGCATTTAATGAAATTAAATCTAATTCCGCGTCCAACTCTAACGTGCAAAACATTCATGTCTCTGATTTGAGGATACCTAACACTTTCATACATGTAATACAAACATAAAGTTCGCAATATTAACAAAAATAAACATGATTCATCATGACTGACTTATTGATCCTCACTTTTTTTGTTTAAAAGTCAATTATATTTAGTAATATGATCATCTCCTTATTTTTGGTTGAGGAAGTCATTCATATGTTTAAAAGACAGCACAAAGACGGATACTGATTTAAATGCAGGTAAATAAGTTTAAAATCTGTACAAAAATGCATTTGAATATGTTTTTTTTTTTTAGCTCCCTCTTTGACCCTTGCACCACAGAAGGTCTGTGCATGCCACTGATTGTCTTAATTTAATGGTATCATGTATATTTACAATAAAACAATAACAAAAAATAAAAAAATAATGACATTGTGTATCATGCAGGTTCCAAAAACCTCCAAATGTCCATAACGCCAAATTCTGATTGGATAACGATCAGGTTACACATAAACTGTAAATTCCCCCTTCTCATCTGTAATTTAATTTGTACATATTTATCTTTGTAATTTATATTTATAAATGTCCTTGCTGCTTATTGCACTGGTTAGACCTAAAATTTTCTGATTGTACATGATAAGACCACATTAATCTATCATCTAATTGTGCCACATTCCACACTAACTACTGTACATTTTATATTAATGTCGCAGGCTGTGGTGTTAAACCAAATAAATTAATCTACATGTAGGGTAAAAATCAAAACAAAACAAAGAAGATAAAATTCTTCCTCACCTTGACTTGTTTTGGACATGCTGTTTAAACTAAATTCTTCATAAGGCTGACGCTCGTTATTGGCATCAGGTTGCAAGTGCTGTCTGAAAGAGACTGTTCACAGTTCAAGGTGACGGTATAGCGGTAATGTGAAAGTCCCTGTTCAGGAATGTCAGGGGTGATGTTTTATCTCCATGTAAATGTGCTCTCTGAGTGCTCTTGAGACGCTTGCCTCCTCTTCTCAATAATTATGGTTTTGATAATGCATTCTCCAATGCAAAATAATTGTGACTACGGGCTGTTACCACATCTTCTTAATCACATATTGGACATAATGTACAAACAGTGTATTCTATGTATAAATATTTGTTTGTGATTACTCGAGAGTCTTCTTAACACTGATGGTGTGTTGATGATGATGAAAAGGGAGGAAATGACTGGACAGCGAACAGATGTAGATGATCTGGCTGCTTTTGGGTCAGTGGTGAAATTACATTTTTGCTAAGATCATCTGAGGCTAAAATTCATTAAGGTTCAGGAGATTTTCTGTGAAGTCATGCATGTATTTACCATCTGCTGTGTAGCAAGGGCATCCTTCACAGGAGGTACTGCTTAGAATGCCTTGATTAAGTTCATATCGCCTTAAAATGCCTCAGTTGCTTAGTAAGTAATTATGATATAATCAGACATGGCTAAATGTTGTCTTGTTGATTCACATTATAATCAGGTCCATGGATGTATGGGACGCATGCTAATGTTTTGATTAAAGCTTTTTTTTGGAAGAACAGATAAAATACTTTTTGAACTTTTTGTTACAAAATCTATTTCAGGCTTTTATACTTTCTTAAAACACACTTTTAAATAATATATATATTAAAATACTATAATGTAATGTATTGTGATATTATGCCAATAATATTTAACTGTATTGGTGTTCCTGTCGTCACGTGACAAGAATACACTAATAAGCTTTGAAGTTCCTGAAGTAGCAATGTTTGTTTTAAGCTAACATTAGCTGATAAATGATTGGAATTGATAGCGAGTAATCATTTAAATGCTCATGATATAGAGCAAACTTATTGCTAAAAAAATTAATAAAAAATTTGGATTAATTGCATTCAAGGCATAGAAAAAAAAATGTTTGGAATGACCTGAGGGGGAGTAAATAATAACAGAATATTCCTTGTAGGGCGAACCATTATTTTAAAACATGTAAATAAGTTATATCTTGTACTATCCTATGTAGTTATATCTTAAACTTCTGATTTTATTTGATCAGGTACAAAAATGCAGCTCTTAAGGAGAACATCTCATGTAGTCCACCAAACCTGTAAGACAGTTTATTAAGTGTGAGGAAGAGATGAGTCACTCAAAATTGCCTTTGTGTCAGTTACTGTATAAATGTGCCAATAAGTGAGTAGATTTAAAATTCATGCTTGTCAAAACATTTGCATTTAGTCCCTGGTGGAGAAGAGCACATTGTTGCCGGTCTCCCTCGTCTGTATTTTCTTTCAGGTAAGAAATGAACTCATGCTTGGTAAATAACGATGACATTAAAAGTCTTAATGAGATGCTCAGTGATAATTATGAGATAAAAAGTCAAAATTATGAGAAGCTAAAATTTTGAACTTCTTAATTTGAACATTTTGACTTATGTGGTAATTATAATTTAGGTAACACTTTATTTTGATAGCCCACTTTAGATGTTCTAACGGTAAGTAACTTTACAACTACACGTGAACTGGCAGTCATTGGAGTATTGTCTGCTTAATATCTTCTAACACTATTATTATTTTGATGGGTCCACAACATATTGACTATAAGAAACGTTCCAAGTATATGTCAACTTATTCTACTAACCTTAAACCTACACTAACAGTCTACTCTAGGAGTTAGTAGACAAGCAGTTGCAAATGAATGAAAATTAGTTGACATGTAGTTACAAAATTACATATAGTTAGTGCAATGTCAAAATAAAGTGTTTCCGTGATTTATATAACCATGATTTTTTAATTTTTCTTATGTGGTGGAAATGATCTTTCATAATACTTGACTGTACTTGTTCTCAGTGCTTACCTGGTTAAGAAGAGATGATTAAATTTGACTGGAATCCCAATGCTTGCATTAGCGATGTCTCTAATTGGGTTTTGAACCCATTACAATATTGGATAATGTTAATGACATTCTTTTTTGAGAGCTCTCAAATCAAGATTGTACACAAATGGCTCAAGCTTAATGAATTGACCTTTCGTTGACCTTTCGTATTGCGCGATTGTTAATGAATGTCTGAATGGTTCTTGTCGCTTTCGGTCAACTTTTTTGTCACTTGAACGTATATAAAACTGTTATAACTATTAAAAGCTTTAACATGATTATGTTTTGATATATAAGTGGTAACGCATGCTTTTCAACGATACATGACAGATGCAGATTTTGATGTCATGTCATTTTAATTAATGTGAGCGTCTCTACAGAACAATTCTGCAGCTTAATTAGTAGCCTCCTCCTCTCTCTGATTTGGTTCATTACCAGGATGAGCTGTGTTTAGGTGTGTGTCCCCAGATGTGTTTTTGTGTGCTATTTTGCTTGAGAGAAGTCGTTTCTGTGAGCCTGAATCAGAGTTTCGTATGTCATTCATTTGATCACCTTTTACTTGTTTTGAGAAATGTGTTAGGAGAGATTCTTCATCTACAAACCCCTGGCAAGTTTTAATTTCATTTATGGAACAATTTTATGTTCAAAAAATGTCTTGATTCAGCCAGTTGAGGGATATTATTGCTGCCGTTTTGGGTGGTTATCTGGAAAAAGCCAGCTGGTGGGGAAATCACAAAGGATATTAATGCCATGAATGAAATAATAATAATGTCATACATATAAATACTTCATAATGAGTCTCTCCCTGGTTTTTTTTTTTGCTGACACAGCAATAATAGGAAGAAGTTTATTGCTCTCAGTTAAGAGATGAGGGCTATTGATATTGCATATCTCATGCTTGAAATGTCCCTGAAGGATTTCAGGAATGAGTTTTCACTCAGCCCCGAGAAAGAATAGAGAAAATCTACTTTCTCAGCCCAGTTTATGTTTCCTCCAGCTTATCATTTATTGAGAGAACCATCCGACTGGTTTCACCCACTGGGTAACAGGACAATATACTTTCCATACATTCCAAAGCCTAGTAAACTTCTTACAGAAGCAGCAACATAGTCATACTCATGTGTTGACAGAAACGATAGTCTAAAATAACTCAATATCCTGCAGAGCAATTTGCAACTAACTCAGTAAAAAATAATAAAATCAAGGAATGATCTTTCCCCTGATTTCACAGATATGTGTACATGCGATTCATAGCATAAATGTACAAACAGAAAACATGCGTACACCTCTCTATCAGATGTAAAATCTATGCAAATGATCTTGAACTTGCACGCAAATAAATGGTTTCAGCAAACAACTCCTAATTAATGTCATTAACATTTAAATATGCAAGAACAGCCTACATTTTCAAAAACCTGCAATACTTTGACAATAAAAAGAGCAGACCCTGATGTGGCGCTGGACAAAAACAAAGATGTTTTTTTTATAAATAGCGTTGGTGTGGATTTAAGCTTTACACTTTATAAATGAGGCCCCAGGTTTAAGACTAGTCCTAGACTAAAATGTAAATCTGAGCTGTTTCAACTAAAAGGAACTGACTGATCTTAAAACATGTCAGTGCCTTTGTTTTGTCTTTGGACCAGTAATGTTTTTTTTTTTTTTTTTTAATACTTAAATGTTGAAATTGAATTGCGTCCTAATCGTGGTTTAGGCTAAGCCCTGTTTGTGAAACAGGGCCGTAATGATTAATTAATTGAGAAACAAATTTTTTCACAATTTGTTTGTACCATGAATATCCATGCAGGTTTTGTAAAAATATTTCTGAAATAAATGTCTCTTATGCTCTCCAGTGGTGCATTTATTTGATAAAACTACATTCTGTAAAAGCAGAATGTTCAGCAGCCTTGATCCTTGAGAAATCATCCTGATATGCTGATTTGGTGCTCAAGTAACATTATTATTGTCGTTAAAAAAAGTTACATTTTGTGAAAGCGGTCAGAATGTTTTTAAAAAAATGTTCAAAAGAATAGCAAAAATATTAAAAGTATTTTGTCACATGTTAAATGTATTTAATCGATTTAATACAAATATTTTTTTAAAAAGCTATTGAAGCAGCTCACCAGGCTTATGACTCATATTTATAAGCATTAAGTGTGCCTTACTGTTTATGTAAATGCCTTGTGTAAAAAAGTTTTATGACAATACAGTATATTGTATTCCTCCTGGTCAGAATCCCAAAAATCACTTGCTAAAATAGTTTCACTCTTGGAAGTCATTACAGTAAGTGGCTGATCTATTGCGTTGTCAAAATCCAAGCCAATTGTTTCATATTTTATTTGAACTAACTGCCCAGAGGAGCATTTGTTTAAAGTCCTGATAAAGTCCTCAGAGTATTGTTTTGAAGCGTTATAAACACTGAATAACCAAGCGACTTCCATATGCTAATTGAAACTGACCCCAGAACCTTTTTCTGTCCGCCAAATCAATGACCCTACGAGACTCAAAATGCTAATATAAACAAATCAATATCCATCTCATTTATTCAGGTGATTAGACTTAGAAAGGATTTTGTAACAGCCGCCGCTGCCAAAAACCAGACTCTGCGTCTTCCTCTAGTATCCCCAGTAACATTATTTGAACGCCATCCAAGTAAGCCATTTTCGCCTGTTTGTTCCCCACCCCTCACCCTCACCACCAACTTTTAATTTTCTCATTCAAGCTGTACAAGTGGCAGTGACTGATCTGCTACAAATACATATTCATTGTTTCAATTGATCTGCGAGCTTAAGTCGTCTCTGAGGAGAGGTTTGTATGAGCGAGGGCTGCTGTAGCTTTCGGTGATGTCATGGAGTGATAGTTAGCTGCGTTTTCCCTAGATGCCCATGCAGTGCTCCTCAAATGGAAAACACAGACCGTTTGCTTAAGGATGAGTTAATGGAAGTGTTTTGTCTCTCAGCTGCCTTTAAACATAGACGATATTTCAATGTAAACAGGTTTGCCAACTCTTAATCATGACAGAGTAGAATTTGTTTTCAAAAGCTTTTACCCTTTAATTACATTAGAAGCTTTGCTTCAGGGGGGGATCCTGGAACAGTTGAGGAATTCTGCCCGTGGCTTAGTCAGCACATTGAATGGGAATAATACCAAGCCACTTAAAGCTATTAAGTCCGCCAGTGAAACCACATCTGCAGTGTGGATAAACCTTGCCTGCTTGGCAGCGAAATCAAGCGTTGCATTAAGTGCGGGACTTATCAAGCCTTTTAAAATATTACAGTGAACGTATTAGCTTCATCTGCCATTGATAGGGTGCCTATACCCACTGACTGCATGAAAGTGTGGAGTCATCACAATGCTGGGGATCTCTAGGATGAGGACCTTGCCCTTCACATCTCTCTGACCTAGCTAACCGCTGTGCTTCAGTTAATGACTCTAGCCCTGGGTTGTGCTATTCTAGCCCCTGCTGTTTAGAGGACAGCTGCTAGCGTGCATGCTAGCGCTCTTCAGATGTGGAAAGGTGGATGCGAGTCCCTCTGTGGGCAATTTGGTGGTGTGCTGAAGAATATTTATTTTTGTCTTAGTGCACTATAAACAAAGGGGAGTTGACATTTAAGAGGACAATTTATTATACAGTCAGTATTACGGTTTGACCTACATCTATGTGAATCGGCTGTGTTTATGAAATGAGTGCAGCTTTTACTTCCACGGTGATGAATTTCTTTTTTAGACTGATGTAGAACTACATTTTGAACCGTAGTGGGTTGAGACCTGGCATGAACAAATGTGAGCTGCATTTAATTTAGATGTATAGGGAATAGGGTGATGTATAATGTAGCTGGGGAAATGAAATGTTAATTTCTGTGATTTCTACAGTAGTGAATTGCCTGACTTCCAGTTCATCTGCTGTCCACTGCTCGTCACCCATCGCTGCTATTTACTTACCACTGTGCTGCAAAGAGCCTCTAAAATGTCTTTTTTACTCCGGTTGAGACAAGCAGCGAGATTACAGACTACTGGGGCAGTAAGTGCAGGGCCTAATGGAAAAAAATGCCCTATATAATGAAATACTTGTTGTTTGTGGTGCACTTTTCGCCCAGCCCTTTTTGTCCGTCAGTCATAATTAATTGATTTGACAAGCAGAAATCTCTATTAATCAGGTTTGGTTGGTGCTTACCTAGATAAGGCATTTTAGAGAGACATTTATGTACCTAGAATTTAAAGAAATTGTTTTATACATAGTCGAATTTTGTAATTGTCAATATAAATATCAGAAGAGCAATCTGTTACGGGATATTGATGGTGTCCTGGTCGAAACTGCTACTGTCCACAATTCCACTCTTTCCTTCTTCTCTCACAGACTATACTTTCTATATCTCCACAGCATTTCCAGACTGCATACCATAGCTCTATTGATGCTGAAATCTTGGATCATATATTAATCTCATCAAGTATTGCAGTAAATAATGCTCTCTTTTTTGGTCTTCCTAATAAATTACTTAATAAGCCCCAGTAAATTCAAAATTCTGTTGCAAGGGTTCTCACCTTTTCAAAAAAATAGTCTTCTCATATCATCCTTGTCTCCTCTGCAGTCTACACTAGCCTGTTACATATCATATTCAATATAAAATCCTCCTTATCACATTCAAAGCTCTCCATTGCCTTGTTCCACATTATCTCTGATCTCCTTCACCCCTACTCCTTTTTTACTCGCCTAGGTCCTTCAGTAGAGTTCTCTTATTATACCCCACTTTAAACTGTCAACATTAGGGCATTCAGTGTCGCCACCTCCAAATTATTGAATTTTGTTTCCAGAGAATATCCAATATATCTGAATTTGAGACTAAAGTCTTTAATAAGTGATTTGAGTTGATTTCTATGCATTTTTTGTGCATTCTTTTCTTTTCTTTTTAGTTCTAACATTATTTATACAGAGAGACCTTTATTGAGCAACTTTTTAATATGGGAATTTGTGACTTCCATTCATATACATGCAAAAGCAAAAGACCTGGAAACACACATTGTGCTCCAAAGTTTAAGTTTAGTGACCTCTAACCTGCAGTTATGTTAAGGGCAAAAACTTAAAAGTTTCAGATTTGTAATGTTTGGAGGAAAGTGGAGTAGATTGTATCATTCCTACATTTTTCATTTATTGTTGTTTTTGTTGAATTTATGTTCTTAAAAAAGATGCCACACGATTTGTTTATATTTCATTCTCTGCAGTGTCTGAAATTCTAATCGGATCCACGGCTTTAGGTCCACATGAAATGTTTAATTTTCTGTGAGATAACCATATACAGCATTTGGCATTAAATATGGTAAAATACATTAAACATGAGTGAAAGCGTTGCAGTATTGTGGAAAAGAATATATTAATTATTTAAGCAACAAATATGCAGGGGCAAGGCATCTGTAGAAATCTGCAACGCATGAAGATTTTATAAGCTAAAATATGACACTAATAAATAAGAATTAATAGAAAACCATGCTAAATCCATCTGGATCACAGTGATATCCTCATGTCAGACGAGTACATTTTCATATGCAAGTATCTGAATATTATTTGTTCTGTACCGCATAAATTCTCACAATCTGCATCTCTGTTTTACTTGACTGTGTGCTAAAATAACTGTTGCATATGTGGGGGGCTCCACAGGGAGGCTAGCTTGGTTGCATTGAACAGTGCCTTTGGCAAGAGATGACAGAATCTGTAATTATTCTCACTAGAATGAGCATAACTGCATTAGTCTATGCTGATGTGCCCATTAGCTATTTTTCACCGCGATGTATGGCCTTCAAAGCAAATCAATAAAATATGGTCAAGGATTTGCGTTTTGGTACGCAAACACAGGGAATTAGATAAAGTCTCACTGGAGGACTACCGCAAGCTGCAAATGCTCCAAAATGGCAGAACATAAAGGCGGAGGGAGAGATTACAACACAAATATCTTCATTTAACTAATGACAGTCTGTTTGAAATTGTGTAATTGAATTAATTTAGTATCTGTTTTCAAGCGGTCTTTTGTATGTATCCGGTAGACAACTATAGGAAATAGACTTTACGCCCACAAAGGCATGGGGTTGGCCCATGGTGACAATATATCAATATTAAATCAACCAAATTAACCACAATCCTTGAAAAAGTGGATCGTTTCTCATCATTAAATGAACAGAGAGGGTATATTCAGGGGACTAAATGAAAATTAATGACTGCACTTGCAGTTACATGCCTGTCAGGTCCTAATAGATCTTCTAAATCAGCACTGACTACAGTGTCGGGAGGTCTGAACACCTCCTTTCGTCCTAATGTCTCTTAAGTTTCTTGTGGATCAGAGGAGCAAGACTGTGCTTTTCTTCCAGAGGCAAATATCTGAGCACATGTTACCATGAAGGTGACATTCTTATTCCCTCTTTTTGTCTTTGCCGAGGGATATTTCCATATTGTCGTCACGCTAAAGATCCGCTTAAGATAAAGATCAGATTTGGCTTATTCCTCTGCACTGTTTAATGGCTCTGATGAACTGATACGCTATCTCTCATCTCACTCAGAGAGCATGGCGATGCTTGATCCTGAGTTGTTTTCATATACCCACTTAGCTCTTTAAAGTCTGGAGTCAAGACTTTATCTGTTCATACAATACCTTGACAAAGGCTTCTGTTCCGAACTTCTGAAGACTAATGGCTTGTTTGTAGCAATTTGTCATTATCTACACATGGGCAATACGGTGCACCCTCTCGTGATGATCTTCGTCCTTTTTTTAGTGGTTGTTTCATTGCTGCCAAACCCTGACGTATGAAGCACCCCCTCACGGCGTTATGAGCCAATTATGTTACGGTTAAATTGGCCTGTCTAGAGCGATTTCTACGGTGCTCTGCATAGAAGCTGCATCTAAGCAGCAAATATGCTGTGTGTTTACAGACTTTTTTTTATGTCACACAGAGGCGGACTAAATGTATTTACACAGATTCTCAATCATGTCCAACAGTAATCTCATAGTCGGATATTGATTAGCTCCACATTGTAAAGATTTAGGAGTGCTTTTTGCTATAGGTAAACGGCTTTCCTGTGGTGAAAAAGATGTGTTATAGAAAGGAGTTTCATTCTAGAGTCTGTGGATTCAGACTTATGTACAACGATCTTCAATTTTCTGATTAGTACTGACTAAAACCCACCAGATTTATCCTTCATACAGGAAGATGAAGATATTTTACCACAGAAAGTAAAGGAAAAAAGGGGTTCTTAATTCTTCATTTGTGAATTTTGCCAAGCCCCTGTTCACAGGGGGCCCTCGAGATTAGGTGGCGCACCACCACTTCCTAACACTCCAATGACTGGATTAGATGTTCTTTTATACCTGCTGAATGTCTTAATTAACAAATGCATAAGCTGCTGATTTATATTAATTGTCACACTGATGATCTGTTTTAATGATGGGCATTTGGGACATTCACAGCACTTTTCCCTTATGTTTCGTTTTTTAATTTAGATTCCTGCCCTTGAAGATTAACTTTTTTTGTCTGTAACATCAGAGCGTATCTGATCATCACAAAAGCAGTCACTAACGCCAGGTGACTTTGAAAGGCCTTTGAAGTTCGAGAGCCATACAGGGGTAAAAGAGATGCAATATCATCAAAACCACAGGTTTGACAGATGAAAGAAATCCAATAAGACAACTCCTTTTGCATCATTAAACCAAATTACTTTTAATACACAGTAGCTCCTCAGGTCAAGTGGGGCTCAGAGTGGGTCTGATGAGCCATTAAAGTAACTCCCGTCTTATAGCCGCCTCTGATATGCATGCAGAACAGCCATGTAAAAACTCCATTAAAAGGCATTACGGAGTGGAACGATGCCTAATCAAGCAGGGCTCGAAGGCTTTTGCTTAGTGACTTTCTCACCACAGCTTGCAAGTTATACCTGAAACTGCTTATAGGACATTATTATGGCAGCAGGCTACAATTATGGATTCTTCATTGGGCCATTTTGTCACGTTAGAAAAGCACATTTTCTTGATGGGAAGAAGAGTGCCTTCGGAAACAAACACAATCCGCTGTAAATGATTCTATTCGTGTCCTTTGGATCTTTCTGTCCAGGTTTGATGTCTTGAAATAACACAATACACGTGGTTGTAATAGGCAGTTCAGTTGTGTGTGTTTGTATACCTAGCGTCAAAAGATTTGCTGGTGGGTCCTCTCCCTGGAGACCCATGCATAGTCCGTAGGAGTCATAAACATACTGAAGGACTCCTATTGCAAATGTATTTCTCTTGATCAAGTCTTAAATCTGTCTGTGTCCTTGTTTAGAAGCCTCTGCACTTGATGTTTTCACAGCATGTAATCTCAAAAGCCGTCTTTATGAATTTTTAAAGTTAGCTGAAAGCGTGATTCACACTGTTGACTCTTAACCTGTCTGCCTTAAATGTAAGTAAATGATTCTTATGTTTTTTTTTTTTTTGTTTTTTTGCAGACCACCTCATTACAACTGTGCAGATCCCCCAAGTTGAACGGCATCTGTGCACGAGGGAGAACAGACGTCAAAAGCATTGATATGCAGCTCTTGACAGGGTCAGGTGAGGGCTGCCGCCTCCTTGTGAAGATATTTTAATTATCTCTCTGTGGATTTGTGTACTATATGATAAGCTTTGTGAGACTTGCGAGGCAGAGCTCAGATTCAGAAAGCAATAAATGTTTTCATCAGTCCCGCATGGTTACGAGGTCACCTCCGAAATAAGCCTCTGGAAAGATTTCATGAGATGGAAGTTTTAGAGAGATACACAACACAATTTCATTAACTGGATTAAATACCATCCCCTCTATTTCAAAACTTTTTTGAATCATTTATTTAATTTATATGCCCTCTGAAATAATGTTTTTCTTCAGTGCAGTTGTTCACATTTTTTTGTTGATAACTTGATAATGGTTCTTTTTTTAGAGGGAAAAAACTGTGTTATGTGTGCCAAACTGACTGACATTTTATAACAAGCTTATTCCAAATAATATCACAGATTTAACTGACATTTTTTTTAAATTATGACTAGTTCTAGATCAGCCTGAAAGTCGATTGAGAGTTGGCTCTCATTACTGTTTTCAACACTGAATTGTGTGTGACTTTTCAAAAGATATGCAGATTATTTTTGTGCTTGACATTATGCTGTTATGTTCTTTATTAACATTTTTAAGCATTTCTTTCCCTCTCTGTCTATAATGAATAATAAATCTGTGACAAAGTTGTCCTTGATTAAATGGGTATTTTTACATTTGTTTATTGTGGTTTTAATGAGCATGTCTGGGCCAATTACAGTATATTTTACAACTCTGTTCTCAGTCTTTATTTGTTCAGGATCAGAAAGAGTATCGCTGCCTTTTCTGTCTTTTTTTTTATCAGGGTCACAAAACTGGGGTTTTAATATTTACATTAATAGACCCACAAACCTTCAGTTTTCTCTTTGAGATTTAGGTTTATTGCTCGGGTGAAGTGTAACAATTAATTTTCCATCCCTAATACCCAAATCAAAGACAATGGCCATGCCCCTTTCATGCCTTTGAGGTATTACCATTATCTCCTTTCATGTTTTTTTCTCTGTGTAAACAAAAGTAGTAAGTAGCTTACGGTTCTGCACACAGTAACAGTATATTTAAAAATATGGTTTTAGAAGTGTTCCCCGATGAAGTGGCTTGAGCTTGTGTTTGTTCTTGGGTTCACTGTGGTTCTGTACTACACCTTTGCTTGTGCTGTCTTCTGGATTCAAAATTCATAATTATAATGTGATGTTAATTTTGATGTGATGTGCAAGTGATTTTAGTCTAAAAAATGGACAGGCTAACATTTTCGTGTTTCTAGCTCGGTTTTTAATTGGAAAAAAAAACACCATGAAAAACACCATCACTAATGCAACAGAATGTTTAGCAAAAGATGAGCATTAGATTAATCTATGCTTAATGCATTTATCATTCCATTGCTGCTACTGAAAGTGATCTGAAAAGTTTTTCCTGAGTTGTGTTCCTTTGGTTCATCAAGAAAAATGTGTGTGTGTATGTGTTTGTGATTTTATTTAATAAGTCTTGTATGCTTAACAAGGCTGCATTTATCAGAGATACAGTAAAACCTTGTAAAATTTTGTGACATTTTATGATATTATAATATTATAAAAGATTAAATGCTTGAATGTATTTTAAATGTAAATTTAAATTCACTCTGATATGCAGATTTGAAGCTGATCCACTGACCCTGTCTCTGTATTTTAACCCCTTCAGCTCTGCTGCATACCTAAATTTAAAACGGTGCCATAATCACATATTTTGATAAAAAGTAAATTGATAAAAATGGTCTAATTTTACAGAGAATAGACTACATTTCAACAAACGTCTGGAATAATTCATGTATATTAGATTTTGTTTTAGAATTTTACGATAAATTCAAATAAATAATCAAAATTTCTATTATTATAAAAATTATTTTTTAAGGTATGTTATTTGAGATTTATTTGGTCCATCTTCCTTCATCTATAAGGCAGTTAACTGAAAAAAAGAATTGTCTTTATATCGTTTATAAACAATTAATTATTATATTAATATTAAATTGTAGGGAGGCAAAGCAACCTCTAGAGGTTTCTATTTTCCTACTTTTGAGAGTATTGTGTATTGATCAAGCATACAGAAATTCAAATTTCAAATTTAGACCTTATTAGGTTATTTTATGTAACATAAATGAAAAAGTGATTTAAGTGATTTACGTAAATGATGCCAAATATGTCTAGGTCACTGCTTTAGAGTTTTAACCGTAACTCTGATGAAGCAATTTGTCGGTTCTGGAGGGGTGCGGAGTTCAAGAGGTTAAAAGCAGCTATTAGAATAGGCTCAAATGATGATGTGAATTTGGGGATTGGCTTGTTTGTTTGTTTGACTGACAAGTGACCGAGAAACCTGTCTGAAAATGTTTGTTATTTTACTAATTCTGTTAGTTGCTGCTCGTTGATCTTTTGACAAGGAGCCGTCAATCAAGTGATCAATTAATTGATTTGCTATTCCTTATATATTTTTTTCTTCTCTGCAGGCTTTCTGATTTTAGTGACCTGGTTGGGAACATTTTGCTTAGATCCTAATGATGGAGGCGGTGTGCAGGTGCTGACGGCACGACCGTGAATCATTGATCTTCCACTTTCCCCATCCAGGTTACATTTACATTTTCATTTATCTCACTTTACCTTTCAGCCTTTTAAAAATGATTGTGGTTTATTATAGTCATTTTTTGCACCATTTGGTGATTTTAGCTGCATAGAAATGACAGTTTAAAGCAGTAAAATAATGCTGATACTGGAGCAAGCCATGCAATTTATTGGTGAATATCACTGATAAATCAAGTAATAATTTTACAAGCAATTTTTTCTCTCCTTTGGACTGTGCACATTTTTATTTCATTTTTAAGCAAATATTGCTTAGGCCTGGTAGAAGTAAGATGACCATAGATGAAGTGCTTTAAACAATCATTTCTGATTTCACAGACCAGTTTAAGCATTTTCCTATACCAAAAGGGTTGTTTGAGCTTGTCCTAATTTAACTAAGGTCTAATCCTAGCTTAACCTTGACATTTTCTTTAACACTAACCTCAGACTGTTAGCCACAGTACATTTATATTTATGCATTTTGCCAGCCCGATCTCACGGCAGTTATACATATTATACAAGGTGGCAAATTTGTATGAATTTGTATGATCTTACATGTGCAAATTCATATTGCTAATAATTCATTTTGTTAAATCGCACATATTTACGAGTTGCACAATTTGAGCTCATTCATTGTACAAATGACTTGCAACTAACCCCGCCCCTAAACCTACTTAACCTAATTAACCACGAGAAGGCCAAGGTCACAAGCATCTGCTGTCTAAAAACCTCTGACGGACGTCTTTCAGCATCTTAAAGACTTCTGATAGACGTACTATAGATGTACTGCAGATGAGCAAACACTTTAAATAATACGTTTGGAGATGTAAATGCAGACGTCAAATAGACATCTCTGAGATGTACGTGTGCTATCAGGGTACTGAAGCAATTAATCATTTAAGTCTTGAGATACGAGGTTGCTGAGGGCTTTATGGACAATAATACGATTTTAAAACCAATCCTGTACTTGACAGGGAGCCAGTAAAGGGACATTGAAATAGGAGTTATATGGTCATATTTTTGCTTCCCTTCGAGGAGTCTAATGGCTGAATTTTGAACCAACTGAAGATGAGAAATGAAAGCCACAGTACAGTGAGGTATAATAATCAAGTCAAGATGGATAGCTGTTTTAGAATTTCTCCTGGATAAAAAGGGCCTAACTTTATTGAGAAGGAAAAGCTGATATAAAAACATGACTTCACAACAGCTAAAATCTGTTAGCTGTGTGGTATATGAAACAAGGAAGCAAAAATCAAAAGCCCATTTGCATCAGTTCATGCATTCCCTAGGTATTGAACCCATGCTTGGCATTGCCATGCGACACTGTCTGAGCTACAAGAATATGATGAGTTTGCTACTGCATATTTCCTGAATATTCCTCTTTTTCTAGAGTTTATGTAAATCATAGAGCATGGGGCTAGCAACACCAAGGTCATGGGTTTGATTCTCAGGGAATTCATGCACTGAATTATATACCTGTTTACCTGTGCAATGTTATTCACTTTTGACAAAAGTTTCTACCAAATGCATAAATGTATACTATAAAAATATATAAGTAAACAAGTTTTTCCTTCTGGCTTTGCTCTATTGTCTGAGGTCAGTGTTGCCCTTATGAGTGCTGTTCTTGGCTGTTCTGAAAAGTGCTGTTTACAGCGTTCTCTGAAATACAATGCCATCTCAGCAGTGGCTGCAACATCCCGGCCTTGCGTGTGTGTGTGTGTGTGTGTGTGTTAACTGATACCCTCCTAGTTTCAGCCATTACACCCCAAACAACAAGGCTTCAACATAACCAACAAAGGGCTAGACAGAGAATGTAAAAGATCCTCAGCTCTTTTTTTTTTTTATCTCAAGACGCTAAAAGTATATGAGAGCCCCGCTGCAGCAGTCTCAGACAGACCGATGTCCTTACACAAGGAGAAAACCGTTTGCAGCCGAGGCATTCAACGTCTGATAGTGAGAGGTAGTCTGATATGTCTGACATGCTGATCTATTACCAGAGGTCGTGACATCCTTTGACCAACCGCCTCCCACCTTTCTCAGGTATTTAGTACCTCAGCTCATGACATTCATAAAACAAAGAAAAGAATAATACTACAATACTCTTTTTTCCTCCAGTTAGGCAGCACTGTATTTTTATTCTTGGAGCAAAGGTCTGTCTAATATGTGTTGCTATGAGGCACAGGCTGATAGATGAACAGATGGGAGCAGTTATTTATAGACCCCATTATCACAGTCCATCAAACACTCATTTATGCCACATGCGATAAGATATAGCAAAAATGCCCCCACCTCTGACCTTAAGCCGTAGCTAAACCTTAGATGCGTTTTTATAGGCTTCTTCACCTTTTACATTTGAAGGCTATGACTACGCAACTAGATCTGTTTACACTGGTTGGCGCCGGTCGCTGCTTGTGCCCGTGTTGTTGCTGTGTATTGTATGCTGTGTCTCTAGGGACAGTGAGAGATGCTGAAATGCCTCCCTGACATTTACTGAAGGATCATACTCTGGGAGGATATGCTCTGCTTTTGTCAAACGAGGTTAAAACCCATTGACATTTTGCAGGCCGCTGGATACCATCTGTGGCGGTGGTCTCTCGCTGGTCTCTCTCTCTTTCCACTCCGGGTTAAAGACACAGTGACATTTGCCCGGCATGTTAAACACTTGCCTTTCGCCCCTTACCTCGTGCCCATTTCAAACATCTGTGATATATGACGCAAGAATCAACCTAATCTTTCTTATTGCACAGTATTTGCTGGTGAGCTTTGTTTTTTTTTTTTTTCTCTGCCACAAGCATGAAGATGTAATTGGGAGCAAGTTAGATGGAGATCTCTCTTCCCAGGAGTATCTGGCTCAAACAAAGCTGAGAGCGCAATATTTCATCTTTTTCTGTCAGGTCAGCGATTTCCAAACACCTAAATCTATCCACAGACTTGTAAAACAGGCTTTCTGTCTTTGTTTAATCTAAACGCCTCAAACTGTGTGAATCATTCAAGCCAGGATGAAGCATCCTCATGTGAATATCATCAGTAAACATTAGTCTAACACAGTCGTTCCCAACCAGTGGTATGTCTGTCCCAGGGGGTACTTGGAAAGATTTTGCTAAACAGAAATTAAGACTTACATTTTTTCAATGTTCTATATTTATGCTCCTATATATGAATTAACGGAGGACCCAGGAGGAGCTGGGTGGGTGAGGAAAAGGACAAACTGTATAGTCAGTCTTATTAGCCTGCTGCCATCTCAGCCCGGAACCGGATAAGTGGAGGAGGATTGATGGATGGATAAATAAACCCTTTATCAGACATATTATAAAAGCAGTATTTAAATACATTTCACTTTTCTTGTATTATATCCTTATGTATTCATTTTCAGTGAAAGTGGGTGAAACTATTCAGACATTATACCTAAGTAATTCAACCTGGACTCATAAATATGTACCTCTGTGCCTTACTGCACCTTTCACCTTAGTTTCAAAGAGAAATGTCCACTGAGTGGCACTGAAACACAGGTTCAATACATGAACCCTGTCACGTTTTTATTACATTGATATAGGTATGGATTGTAGCGGTTCAGAATTAAAATATCGTGTCACCCTGAGTTACCAAACAAACCTACCGTATATTAAAAAACCCATAGATATAAAGCTGGATATGTGTGATGTTAACATTCAAAAGCATCAGCTTTCAAATACCCCAGCATATAAATATTGTTTTGAAATCATAACACGATATTCTTCAAGTAATTCTGCGAAAATTATGCTTTATCAAACTCTTCTAGAGTTAATTTCTTTTGGAAACTGCAGTGATATGTACTTAAAAAAATTGCACCAAGCTACGTGTGCCATGAGATCTGCTCAATGTGCTTCCATTAGATTATTCAAAGGCAATTGTTTATTTTAGTGAAATTGACAGTAACACTTTTTTGATAGTCCACTTCAAACTAAAAGTAACTCTATGTGACTAGCAATCATTAGAGTATTAGTACACTGTATGCTTAATATCTTCTAACACTTTATCTTGATTGGTTCACAACATACTGTACAACATACTGACTATGATAAACTTTATGTATGTCAGCTTATTCTACTAACCTTATACATACCTTAACAGTTAGTAGACATTTAGCTATAAATTAATGATAATTGGTTGACGTAGTTATAGAGTTATTTTTAAGTAGAAAAATGTCTAAAGTGGAATATCAAAATAGAGTGTAAGTTTCCTGATGTCTGAATACTGAATGTCTGAATAATATATATAATAATATATATAAATGAATCTATTTTATAATTTTTTTAAATTTCACTTTAGATAGAACATTGATGCTTAACAATAGATAATAACACATCTTACATATGGTGTTTCAAATAAGGAGATTAATACAAATAGTGAACATAGTAAGACCAAAAAAACCTTTGCTTCATTTAAAAAAAGCAATTTCTTCATTATCGTTATTATTTTATTGCCTTTTATTTGTAAATACAATGTATTTGTTACTTTGAGGTAACAATAGAAGGATATAGTGATTTCTACAGTTTTTACAGTTTCTACAGGCTTTAAACTTTTAAATGCCAGATACTGATACTTTGGTTCAGCTTTGGTTTAAAAATGACATCAATAAATAGTGACAATGCTCATCATAAGCTGGATTTTGCTGAAGTGATGCCTTGATAGGGCTGTAGTAAAGATAAAAACGTTGTAGTCAACATGTCTTTTTATTATTTATTAAAGCTTGTCTAATATTATAACCAATTAAAAGGGAACAACGCCTATGCACCACTGCTTACGCATTACTGTGCTAAATGGTTGCTTGGGCATATGCGTGTTTGATTTAATGCAAATGTTTTGCCCTGTGGTGGATCTAGCTGTACACAGGAGGCCTGGCATCCTACAGATGTGTAAGCAGGATTAAACAGTGTTTGCAGAATTATGGGGCTATTCCCTGCCCTAAGAATCCTGCAGAGAGAAAGGGAGAAGCCCATAGAAGAGCTTGGTACTGTCACTCTAGTGTGGTGATGAATGGGAGCAGAGCACTGTTTAATTGATCTACAAGCTGTGCTGGGCAGCGGGGAGGCCTGTGCCTTCAGGCAGAGCGACACTGTAAAAGTAACGCTTGCATGCATGAGTCCTTGATGCCACTGCTCATCTGCTTTTCATTCTCTAGTCCCTGATTCTCTCATGTTCTCCTCCTCCTTTTAAAAATAGGTTTTCAGAGGACTTAAAAGTGAGAGCTTTTAAGCTTAATTCTTTTACTTAATTAATTTAAATAAATACTAAACTTAAAATGTCAAGTTAACATAACAAATCCACTTTCAGTCTAACAATTGCCAATTTAGATTAAGAACCTCTCTGAAGATTTCTTTAGTGGAATAAGCTTAAAAAGATTCCTGTTTAAATTGTTCACCTAATTTACATGGTTTTAAAATTTCCAGTGTGATTTATCTTGCTTCTACCACAAACAATATCAATACTTGTGGGGTCTTACTTCACAAAATAAGCCTATGCGAAGACAGAATCAACAGCAGTTTAAAAAAAGGGTCAAATGTTTTAAATACAGCAACCTCATTAATTGCTCATGTCACAGTGCATGCATTTGCCTTTTATTACTTGGAATAATTAATTTCCTCATTGCAGTGCCTACTTGATTGGCCATTATAATTAACAGTTAATGCGGTTGGATTTCATTTTGAATAAAACATGCATTAATCCAACCTGCTATGCTTGTTTTTAAGAAAATTATAATACATTGTAATAAATCTGAATTTAATAGACATTCTTAATAGCGGAGTATAACAAACAAAACGACCAATAGTAATTAAGTAGATCTTTGGTTGTATTTTAAATGTTAATTAACTGATCTAAGAATTATTAAAAAAAAAAACATTTTATTTTGTAATTTTCTTTTCTTCGTAATATTGCAGTGCTCTTTACCTGCAATCTCAGTCAATGCTCTTCTTCTCCCCTGCTCCCCTCTTATTACAGAAGGATTTTAGGAGCCAGCAACAAACCTCTCTTAGAGGAGTAGATCAATACACAGACAGCCCTCACATCTGCTCATTTCTCTGATAAAGCCTCACCACTGCCATCAGCTCTCACACACAATGCACACCTCATATCAACTTCTAATGCCCACTGGTGTCCTATTTTAATGATCTACATCCACTATACAGAAAAAGGAAACCACTGAGGAACCAAAGTAATTGCACAACTTTTGATGCAATCTCGATACGACTTGTTTGCCAGTAAAAATATCTAAACATATATGTTTACATGAGAAGCAAGATTATACAATTTGCAGATATCTGAATCCTTGATTGTTTTCTTTTGTTCATTTGTTCAAGGACAGTCTGTAGTGCTGTTAGTATTTACAGCACAAACAAACCACCTTTTTATGTATGTTACTGCACATATATTCACAAAAATCAGCACAATTAATACGGTGAACTGTCTGCCTCTGCATATATAGCATATAAAATAATAGCAGATCTATATAGGTGGAGCTGGGGAAGATGGAGGGCTTCAAAATGTTTAAGTGGATGCTGACCAGTGAGCAGTAAGCTCATTGGCTGCATATGCAATACGAACCAATCACAGTCTTTTAATGCTGTGAATATCATCAGTTATATTAAGAACTTATCAGGCTGCACCATCTAGAGTTTAATGAAAGAAATTGTCATTTATCATGCAGCCCTAGTCTGCTGGTATTCATTGTTTTGTTAATTACCTGATTTGCTTTATTGTTCTTGTGGTTAAACTTTATTTTGATAGTCCACTTTAAACATTCTTCTAACTATAAGTAACTTTGTAACTTCATGGCAATGACATGTCAACTAATTCTCAATAATTTGCAACTTTGTGACTACCAACTCTCATTTTAGACTGTTAAGGTAGGTTTAGGGTTAGTAGAACAAGTTGACATATACTTGAAAAGTTGTGTGTTGTGGACTGATCAAAATAAAGCATTAGAAGGTTAAGCAGACAGTCTTCTAAAACTCTAATGACTGTAGTTTCTGTTGGTAGAATGTCTAAAGTGGACTATCAAAATAAAGTGTTACCAAACTTGCTTGTATAACAATGCAGAAGCAGTGCATTTGAATAAAAGTCTGTCAGCAGGCAATAATCGTTCCTAGCAAATTCTCCCCTCTAAGCAGCAGCTCTGCAAAATAAACGGTTGAATTTTCAGTTAATATTGAGCTAAAGATTCCCAGGACATACCTGAGCATCTGGTTTTTGATATTAGTCGTGATATTCTTGAAGAAAATTCATGCAATCGAGGGGTTTTCAGAGGCCTGACGAAAGGCTCAGGCTGGGAGCAGATGGCGGGACTGTGCTAAGCTCACGCTGCATTTTGCATTGGGCAGCAGTTTGAGTTCAGTGGTGTGGCAGGAATTCCTTAGAGCCTGGGTCTCATCTGCTCTTATCAGTCGCCTGCAGTTGGGGAACGAGGTTAAAGACAGAGTTACAACATAAGGCATAAGGCGTAAAGCTTCAGGGGCAAGGTTGAGCTGTGCTCAAGAGAGAGAGAGGGGGCGAGAGAAAAAATATTCCCCAAGAAAAGTCTGATAAATGCAGTGTGCATTTGAGTAGTCCGTCATGTTGGGGCCATCTGCACACGCCGTGAGTCTTACATTCATCACCCAAGTCATTTTTAAATGGAAATGTTCAGGGCAATAAATGGATTCCTTGCCCCTGACATCCCAATTTAAGCACTGTGCTGAACTGGAAGGTTTACTTTTATACTAAAAAATACCAAATGTTCATTTTTGAACGGATTCTTAATCCTCTAATGCAAAAAATTCAGCCATGTTGGGGATACTTTAAAATGAAAATGGTGTGGATACGATTGTAAAGTGTAATGTGTAGACTCAGCTATTCTCAAATGGAGACATTATGTCATTTGCTGGTCGAAAAAGAAGTCACACCCTCTCAGGACCTCTAGAAGGGAGACACTTGTCCCATGAGCACCGTTATCTTTATGGCAGGGGTGACGATATGCTATTAACTTAATGTATGCCTTCCACGTACTGTAATGCCGACTGTGCTCTTAAAGGGACATTTTACCCTTAAGTGAAAATTGTCATTATTTAGTCGTGACACCAGTATGAATTTCGTCTAAAATACATAGATTATCCTATTGTCGCTGTTTTACGTACAACAGCAATGACTTCGGACTGCGATTAGTGATATACAGAGAGATGGATCCTCTGTCACTAAAACAGCTCTAAAACAAAGGTTGCAAATCAAAACAGTGTTGTGAAAATTGTCTTTTGTTTAACAGTACAGAGACTGCTTGGACCCACAGTATTTCACCTGTACTGCTGTATTTTACCTTTGCTTTTGCCCCCAGGATACATTTTCTTTGACTTCCCTCTGTAGTGTAGACAGTAACTGAGCACCTTTGTTTTTGTGGAAGCATTAAACTTGTTAGTGGGCAGCGAGGCATGGAAAGATATATGCTCTACCAACTCTCTCTCTTTTCCTCTCTCCCTCTCTCTCTCTCCTCTTTGTTCTGTAGTCATTCAGACACAAAGATGGGGCCGACCGGCATGTTGGTCGATGCTATCGCTGTAAATATTTATAAAGCAAGAGTTCTGAGATCAACACAAATCAAGGAGAGACAGAAAGACTGGGAAATACAGTTTTTGGAGTTTTCTAAGTATTAATATTTTTGGTTTGTCCTGCTGCCACTGGCATCAAAGCATGGTGGAAGTGGTTGCAGATGTACTGTATATTAATTTGATTATGCACTAATAATGTGGATAATGTAGCGCCCCCGAAGTTTTGGACGGTATTTGCATTCATGTTTGCATTCCTCAACTCACTAGCTTTGTGACAAACCAATCCCACCCCATCAGTGTTTACACCACTCACAAACATCTAATTAACAGGATTCAGGAAATATTAATTTGTATCTTGTTTAGAAATAGGCATGTCTGGATGCGCAGTACTGTGTGCATTATCATTTGATTGGTAACTATGCTGTTTTATATAATTGTTTGCCTTTCTCCAGTGATCTGTCATCAGTGTTGTGGGCTGAGATTGATGACATTCTGCAGGCTCTGTGAAGCCCATTGTGCGATCATTAGGATATTACTTGCCGCATGTCGTCATGCTACATTTGCCAAATTACACTGATGTCTTAATGAGAGAGAGGAGGGCTGAATCCTTAGTGAGCCAGGCTATAGAAGCCCTGCAGTTACAACATGGCATGTACTGTAATGTATCATTTCACCCTTTGTTCTCCTCACAGTTTTTTGTCTCTTTCTGTTTCTCTCTCTCTCACACATTCTCCATTTCTCTCTCATATTTTTTTTTTCCTCCTCGTGCACACTCGCGCACACAGACATGCCATTTGACTCCTACATCACATAACAGACAGCTTGCGCAAGGCCCTCAATTCGGCCAGAGAGCCTGAGCAATTACTCACTCAGAGAGCCAGGCCTTCACTCAGCCCCGCAGCTACACAGCCAGACCAGTTATCACTCGTTTTGTGCTGTTTGTGGAAACTCCTTTGGCTCAATTGTCATGATTTTTCATACGTCTGCTCTAAAAGGCTGTGAACTGAGAGGAACAGAGAAGAGAGGACCAGCAGTACAATAACTCTTAAAAAAAAACCTGCTCATGAATCCGTGGTGTGAAAGAGACAGATTGAGCAAAGCAAGATGAAGAGAGGGAGCGAGATTGTGGGTAAAAGGGGGGAAAAAAGCGTGAGGGAGCAGACAAGTAAAGAAACACAAGATAGACTGAGATGAGAAGGAAAGAAAGAGCAAGAGCGAGATGAACTGCCCTGGGATGTAAATGCTGACAGATTGGCTGTAAGAGTCTGCAGCATCCAGCTGGAAGATGGCCACACTGGGAGATCTCACACCGCTTCGAACTGCCCGTCAGTACGGCGCTCATCACAGCAGGCCTGTATGAGGAACTTCTGCTGAACACAAAGTGACAAAAGTTCAGAAGTCCTCATTAAAGAACCAGTTCACCTAAAAATCTTTTAGGTTGCTCCAAAACTATACGCCTTCATTTCTCCCTTTGTCAAGAAAGATTGAAGAATGTACTGGTCACTCTTCTCTGTGCATTTATAATAAAACTATCACAACAGCCCTATTTGAACGGGACAATTTTTTTTTTTTAGTTGTTAGAGAAATTTGTGTTTCACAGGCTACTTGGCGATTTTATTCCCCTCTCTATTTGCCATGCCTGTGTTTTTCCCACACAACCTCTCTAATTCCAGAGCAAATTACCTACTGTTTTTCCGCAAACTCAGTGATCCTGTGAGAAAACTATTCCAGTCCGAATGTCTGTGATCTGTAGGATAAAAAAATAAAATAACAATAATACAGTCAAGAGCCAAATTATGTGAACCGTCAAGACTGTCTGCTGTAATATCAGAGTCTGAGCTTAATAACATAATGTTTTAATTATATGTACCTGTATGAAAATTAAAAATATATAATATAATAGTCAAACTAAAGTAATCGCACATTAAAGATAGTTTTGCTGCTCAGTTCAAGCTATAGCTTTATTTGACCATTTGTGGCTTTTAATGTGTTGTGACAGATGTGCTGTAGCACCTCAGTATAAGTAGCATGTGAACCAATCGTTTCATATTTACTTAAAGCACAAAATAAACATGAATGTACATCAGAATTTATTTAGTTTTATCAGTGGAAAGATATCAAAACAGTTTAAGTCTACCAATATGACCAACTCTTATCTCTGGTTTGTTTGTTGGAAGATTTGGCATTATTATTAGTCATGTCACATGTCAGTCGAACTGCAGGCAAAGGGTGAACTGCCTCCATCCAATTAACAACAGATGAATAGAATCCCCGTCCTACTTTTTATTTTGTTTTGTTTTGTTTTTTGTTCTGTTCCACTTGGCCACAATACAGAAGAAAAAACAACAATTGTGTCGAGCAGGGAAGTAAATCATGGTAGAATTTTCATTTTTAGGTCTCTATCCCTCTACAGAACTACCCATTAATTCTAATTCCATTAGCTGGACTGTTTTGTTTAACACTGTACTTGTAAAGTTGGTCTGTAATTGAGAAGACCCCTACTGAGCATGCTCAGTGGAAAGTTCTCTGTCATCAAATTCCTCTTTTAATGAAGCCCATTATGCATTAAGCACTTGTGGATCTTGATTGGAGTGCAGGATTTCAAAGTGAGGTTCAAAAATAGCTTCAAAGACTCATGAAAAAATCATTAGTGCAGAAAATCAACACAAGCATGCAGTGACCAACATTTGGACAATGCACCTGGTAAAAACACCATGGCAGCTTCAGGTGATGTTAACCTATCTTTCTGCTTCTTGTTTAAGTCAATGTTATGCTCTGGGTTATCCCAAAATTAAGATCTCTCAGAGTCTCAGAGCATCAATTAGAGATGGGTACATGGAAGCGCAGCCGATCGGGGCTTCCTGTTGCTTTCTGATCAAGGTCTACAACTAAAATATCAAAGAAAAAGAGTTTTGTGTGTGCTGTGCTGCATATTTCATAGATTTTTCTTTACAACTGTTTCCTTTATGCTTGTATCAGAGTGTTTGAAAATCAATGTATGCTTTTATGCATGTACTTAAGAGTTTTTTTGATCACACCAAAGTCACATAGATAGCCTCTGGTCTGAGCCTCTGTGCCTCAGTCTGCTTTCATGGGTGCTGGTATAAAGACAGATCCTGGCACCGTACCAGGATTGATGTTGTTTTGCCGCCTACACTGCGACTCTCTACTCTTTTGTGTCAGAGGGGGGAGTACAGATAAAACAGAAAGCATCAGTTGAGGGAATGTTGTTTTAGAAGTTTATTGATTAAAAAATTAGAAATAAATCCAGGATCTTTCCCTTCACCCCAGCTCGCAATAGTGAATCTGAGATGCCTTTTAACATGCCAATAAATATCAACAGAGTTTTTTTTTTTTTTGTTTGTTTGTTTTTTTTTTTGTCTTTGAGAGGTTCAAGTTCAATCAGGACAGGGGTGTCATGGACCATAAATGATATTATATTATATTATATTATATTATATTATATTATATTATATTATATTATATTATATTATTCACATAAAATTTTTAATACACTTTATTTTTTTTTTTATTTAAAGGAAATTTAAGCTTTTGTTTAGCATGGATGCTAAAAAAAATAAAATGTGAAAGCCAAGACAATTATAAGAAATTTGTTTTTCAGAGAGATTATTTTTGTTTGTTTTTGACATTGATGGCAATAATATATTTTCTAAAGTATTATTAAATGCAGATTAATGTATAAAAATAAAAAAGAATCAAAAAATATTTCATATCATTACAGCTTTTTGAGTTATGGATTGTGAAACGTACAGTATATTTTTTTGGAAGTTACGTTGAATTTCCACTTGACTCTTAAAATTGGAGGGGGCACGTAGGCATGACGCTTCTGTCCTGAACGTTGAATTTCAGCAGTTGCTCTTAGCAGGCAGCAGCTAATAGCACAGAACGAAATGAGAGAATCCAGAAGTTCACATTTGAATGCAATCAAAATGTTTTTCTGAGAATGATGATTCTAACTCGCTCCACTGCCTCACCCACTTAAGAAATCCATCATATTAAGTTTTATCAGTGACACTTCATTTGCCGAAGCCATAAAATCAAAGATGTGTGTTAACCATTGATCATTACCATCAATCAATGGCTTTTATTAATTAAAACGGGACATGAACTGGCCCTCTGTGGGTCATAGCAGGAATTGCTGCCCTGAGCTGTTGCTTAGAGGCACAAAGGCGGCAGGCTCTTTTAGCAGGTGTCACTGAAATAGATGATCTCACTAAATAGAGACTTCATTAGCACTCTACCGAGAAGCAGGGGGAGGCGCTCAGTGTAAACTTAATCTCAGATGGAATGGATGTGTTTTAAGTGTCCACACCTTGCCAATCTGTCTGAATCGCTGGAGGCTGGATAACCTTTGGTCCTGTTAAAACTTAATGATGTGTCTGCTGCAGCGCAGAGTGCCCACCTCCCGATAATTAGCACATGCACAGGAAAATTAACTGCTTCAGTTTTTAACTCAAATGGATTTGATATCATTGCAGGGTTATTGTACAATGAGTGCATGGTAAGAGAACAACTGTGCATAGGCGTTCAGAACATTGCAAACCGACATACACCTTATCTGAAGCATGGCATAGATGAGGGTATTGATTGAGCTAAGCAGCATTTTTTAATTTTCACTGATTCAATTTAATGTAATTTATTCCACTGTATGACTTCAATTAAAGGAATAGTATTATCAATATTAAAGGAATTTTTAAAATGTCATTTTAAAAGATATGAAGGCATTCAAAATAATTTTTAATGTCACTTTTTGAAGTAAGGTGGCTTTGGGTACAGGCTGAACTAGTCGGCATTTCTCTTCAGATGCTATCATGCTGTGTTTCATCTCATAAGCGTTAGCACTGTTGCTAATAGCACTGTTACATTTTATGGAAATCATTGTGAAATTGGTTACAGTGAGGCACGGTATAACTTCACAAAAAAGTACTATACTGACCCTACAAAATGAAGAGTTAAAGCTTATCTGTTGAATGCAGATAATGTATTTCACGCTAGCAACATGTTGATTAGCGTAGTTGGGCTCCCTGATGAGAAGACTGGTGCAGTCTTTCTCGCACCTAAATCTCAAGGTGTTTGTGGTGTTGAAATGTGTGTAGAATCCCCACTGGGTTTTCTCAAGTGCTCTACCGCAACAAGCATAATTAGATCGAATCGTTTGGCTACTCAGGCGAAATTGAGCGCCTCGCCTTCAGCCAGCACTGGCCAGTGGTTCTGCACCTGAAATCACGTTCTTTTGAAGTACAGCGTGAATGAGACCCATTAAAATGCATTTAACCTCGCCTGGAATTCTCCAAAGGTCCTTTCCTCTTCTTTCCCGGGCCCAGCAGATCCACCGAGGTTGATGTACACCGCTCAGTGGAAGGTGGGCGGTCTTTCGCTCACTTAATCAATCCGTCCGCGAATGACACAAACTCATATTCCAGTGTGCAAATTGCTCATGCTTGGAGTTTGCTACAAAATGGCCACTTTACTAGAAATGAAAAACGGCCCGGTGTCTCGGAGGTGATTTATATGGCACTGATGGCTGCGCGTGCAGCGGAGAGAGTGTGGGGGAGGATCCACCAGCTGCTGATAGATCACGTGACCGGCCCTCGTTTCTGTCTCCAAGAGATGGCACCTGATAAATTACTGTTATGCAATTTTATACCACACACAGGGAGAGTGACTGCCCTTCACATGAATTTAAAGTGCTTCACCTCCTCTACTGAGTTGAACTGAAGTGAAAAGGAGCACATTGCAGTCAATTTTCATGAACTGCCTTCAGAATTGTAGCGCAGCAGCACGCCTGTCATGCAGTGGTGTGTGAGAGACTGAAAATAATACATGTTCTTGTAGATGGATGTTCAAAACCAGAACAGTTCCTCCACAGCTCAGACACACTCATGCAGCATTTATTTGGAGAGGATTGTCTACTGCACTGTTGTGATTGCTCTGTCTGCTAGATTAGGACGAAGAGCTTTCCTGTATTACAGCAGATACAAAATTTATCTCACCGCCGGTGACCTTCTGCTTATTTATACAGCCATTGTACAAGGGAACAGCTGCTGTTTTGGCAAATTCTGTCATTGTTCCTAACTTGGGTGTCACTTGGTTTTAAAAAGTAGTTGAGAACAGTTGTGAGGTGGGACAGATGCACTGGTTGTGACATCACAACTGTTTAGCTAATGAATATTCATTAGAGTATACACAATTTAATATGTTTAGGCTTCTATTTTAGTGATTTAAATTAATAAAAAGTTCCTGAGATCCCGAGATCTGTAGCAGATCTCTGATCTGTTGCAGAAGATTTGTTCTTGTTCAGTTTGTAAACAATATTTTATTTATATATAATACAATGAACAACGGTAGATAGAGAGATTTTTTATTTATTGTCATTCATTGTTAATTTATAAATCTTTAGTACAACTTTAGATCAAAAAGTGTTGCTAAATATATATGCAATGGTAAGTAATATTGATTCATTGATTCATTTGTTTTGTTATTATTTATTGTTAGAATTTTAGAAGTGTTAGATTGTGACATTGTGGTTGAGTTCTTGTTATGCCATTTCCATTATTGCCTTTTATGCAGTATCTAATGTAGCTGTATGTGAATGTAAATCATATGCAAAGTTGTAAGTGCACAATAAATAAAGTCATTGTCTCACAAAATGAAGAATCTACTCTTTAGCCTAAATGAGTCGTTGGTATTAGAATGACCCCGGCCAGAAACACTTAATTTTATTGACGACTGCTTCTCTAATCTCAGGGAGTTCAGCACAGGATACACACAACAATGGTTTAGTACCCAGTTTATTTGGTACTTCTCTGAATCAAAACCTGTTAGTATGATAAATAATTGCATGTTCAAAATACAGAACCATGGCAATGGGCCTATCGTTTCTGACACGCTGTACACGGTAGACCAGTCACAACAGACTGGGCCATCTGCAGAGTTAAAGCTTAGAACTGGTACGAACGCATATAATTCATATTTTATACACATATTTTTAGAAAACAAAAGCCTTTTTTCCACCTTGCATGCATGTAAACCTATTGTAGGCGCCTTAAAAATGGCATAATAGGGGCACTTTAACCTCAGCAATGCAGCTGTTAGTATATTTGGAGCAGGGACATTTGCATTTTGTTTTGTGGTTTCTTTCGAATGGAATGAGAGCTGCAGAATAGCTGATTCCAGTAGTTGATTCCATCAGTATTGATAACCGTTGTTATAACATACAAAAACTAAATGGAAAACCTCGACAATAGTGGATGTTTCCTCTACATTAGACGCATCCCTGCTGCAAGCTATTTCATAAAGCAGTGGGGACAAAATCGGCAGTGGCAAAAAGTATGACTCCTTTGGTTGCTGCAGGGAGAAAGCCAGGCTCGAATCTGCATGAGCCTGGGCAAGATGGGATCAATAAAAGAGCAATGAGCATTCATAGTACACTGGCTTTCTCAACAGTTTTTCAGATTTTACTGAGGGAAATGTCATTGGGGAGACAGTGCATTGATACCAGGTTATTGAATGGCGAAGAAAGTAAAAATAGATCATTTTAATGAAAAAGAAGATGGAGACAATGCAAGGCACAGACATTAAGTATTTCATCAGGCTGTTTTATATCTGGAGGATGTGTAATGGATCAGACTGCTTTACAGACTGGATGACATCTTAACTATGATCAAACAGTAGGGTATCTGGCTCTTTACCCCCTGGGAACAAGCTGGTGGAAGAGCATGTTCTCTGTTGTCTAGTAAAAATGGTGATCTGCCGAACATCACTTTGTTTGAGTCGAGATATGAGGTTAATGAAGCAAAATAATTCATGCATGTTTTAGATTATGACTCAGTCTTTTTGTACTTGAGGAAAGGCCTGACGCCAATAGATCTGTGTGCTTTAATATTGGATTCTGCTGGGAAAACGATTCACATTTTTCCGTATTTCATCGATACCTCAAAATGCCTAAAACGCTTCACTTAGCAAGAGTGAACAGACTGGTGTTGCAGATCATTCGTGTTGTGAAGCATAGATCGGTGAGATCTATAAGACCCGGTGCATTTCAAACCAGAGAGCGAGCTGATCTAACCCTGGTGGTCTCTGGATAAAACGCCCTATTGTTTGGAACTGGGATAACAAGACAGCAAGAAAAGCATTTGAAAATCAATATAGAATAAAAACTGCCTCTTAGAAGCCTGAAAGTGTGTCCAGGAGCTACCTCGCTTCCAATTCGCCCTGCTGCGGCAAAGCCTGTCTGTTCTGACTTGTTCTTTGCTCTGACTATCTTTCTTTTCTCCCCTTCCTCAGTCCTGAGGGCCCAGGGGCCCGAGTGGTCCAATCTTGATTCAGAACGCACTCTTATTTGTAAAGATTCCTGACAGCTTCACGCGTCTCGCCAGCAAAGTGCTGGAAATGAAGCGCGCTGATGATGTACAGAGACAGTCTTTCACGGGCCCTCAGTCTTTGTTTCTGTCACTCGTTTTCTTTCCCTCTCTCTCCTGACACTTTTGCATGCGCTCAGTCTTACCTGTCAGCTCACAGCACAAAAGTTGTTCTCATCACTGTAGTCGGCCACACCGAAGATGCAGCATATGCACTCTTGGCGGAGGAACGCTGATTGATGTTCCACAGTACCACCATCATTTCCTATTTAGCTCCATAGCTGCCTCAGTGTAACCCCTGCATATATTACACACCACACTGGAGCGGCATATCTGACTTTGCAGAGTGTGGCTTATTCGCTGTATATAACCACACATGATTATATGGATTTTCTTTAAAAGTTTCCCTTTTAAATGTCAATGGAATTTCTCCTGGGGCTCTTGGTCCTTCAAATGACACAAAAACACAATGATATTACTTGGAAGTTGGTGCTGTTAAAGCCTAAATAGTTCTCTAGGCACACTTTGTTTTGCTCATTATATTTTTAATATAAATTTTAATATCAAATTCTTTACCAGGTTTATTTTACCAGTAAATCTAGGGATATGTACACTTTTTTTTTTTACGTTTATTGTATTCAGAAAAGATAGAGGCATTTAAAATGTTACAAAAAATCTACTTCTAAAAAATTATGTGTTTTTGAAGTTTATATTTATCAAAGAAGCCGGATAAAATTGTCATGATTTTGACAAAAAATATTAAGCAGCGCAATTGTTTTCAACATTAATAAGCAAGTCAGCATATTAAAATGATTTCTGAAGGATCATGTGACTGAAGACTGGAGTAATTATGTTTTGTAATCATAGAAACAAAATAAAATTGTTAAATATGTTCAAATAGAAAACAGATTGAAATTGTAATAATACTTTACAGTATTACAGATTTTCTGTTTTTTTATCACATAAATGCAGCCTCTTTGAGCTTCATTTTAAGACATCCCACTGATGCAAACTTTGCGATTGCGTGTCTAAAAGTGGTGTGAAATGCAGCTCATATGTTACCGAACAAAGGGAGAGGCGGGGCTTCAGTTCCCTAACTTGTACTGTACCAGAGGATATTGGACTGTACTATCATTGTTCTGACTCTGAGGAGGATCCTTCATTTAATTTAATTTCATTGTTATATTTGTTCATCTATTTTATGTATATATCTATGTATTATGTTAGTTAATGATAAGATGTATGTTTTGTTGTCAATACTATAGTTATTTTGGGTTTAATTGTTGAAGTGCCTTTAATTCTTGTTTTTTTAGAGGCTACATACGTATATATAGAGGCTAGTGTTATTTGGGAACAATCGGTAGTTTGATACAGTTCTTTTGTCTTTTTACTTCGTTAGCAGGGCAGATTTATTTATTTATAGTAAGCCCGTTTAATCTGTTATTTTTCTTCATCTTGATTTGGTTTGTTTGACTAGGTTGGATTGGATTGGTTTGGGTTTATATCTTATATCTATCTTTTGGTAGTTTTGATGGAGTAATAAAACAACTGTCCTTGCCCTGTCTTGCTTGTTCTTGGCCACCACCGAAAATTAAAAGGCATTTTGTCAACCGTATGTACTGAAAGACTAATGCAGAGCTTGCAGTATGAAAGGGCTTTGTAGTCAGCTTTTGTTGCATTTAAGATTAGTGCTCTTTGCTGGGATTCCTGTACGATGTGGATTAGGAGTTACAAGTATCCTGTTTATGAAGGGATTTGAAGAATTAGGGATGAAACAGAATAGTATACACGCAATGCAAATGTGCCCATTTCCCTCTCTAGCATGAATACATATGTAAATGAAAGCAGTTTTGTAGGAGCCTCTTGTTATATCTATTTGAATCATATAAAGTGTGCTTGTGAAACTTGCCGCATGTCGAAAGAAGGTTAAAAAGAGGTTTTACAGTGCCGCTTTTGAGAAAGCAGCTATTATTCAGTTGTCTTCTCATAAAGGTTTCATTTGCAGTAAGACGTACCACAACAATGCGCAGCCACAAATGGAGATTATTGATTCAGTCAATTGCCATAAAATCACATCCATTTCCTGCCTATTCAGCAGTCAGCTGCATAGAGTGTGGTGAATGAAATATCCACACAAGCCCATTACTGAGCCAAAATCCGAATGAAAAAAAGAGCACATCAGGCCATCAAGAAGAAAATAATCTAATATCTGCCGGCAATTGAAAATTCCTCCATTCAGCGAAATGTCCCTTTTTAAATTTGAGGCCTGACTAGATAGATTAACAGAGCATATTATAGTGGTAATTTGTGTGGAGAGTAAAAGCTTTACCTAGAGCTATTACCAAGACAAATAGGAAGGCTGATGCATTTTGCGGGTGAGGATGGTGGGGCTGGGGTGGGGGAGCAACTTGGCAGTCGGAAAAGACGGAGAAATCAAACTGCAAATAGCAATTCTTGAGCAAACAGGACTTAAAAGCCACCCGAGTCCACCTTTGTTGATGGCCGGTGATATTTTCTCTATGCAAATATGTATTACGGAGTGGTATGTACTGTGTGTCATTTCAACAGCATGCCGACTGGAGTGTGTAATTACTTTGTTTAAGAAGGGAGCTACATAAGTGTATCAAGCCATTATTTTTCCTCATTCCATACTTTATTCTTCTGTTTTTATGATGGTTAACCACGGGCAAAACATTTTAGTGCTTGGCGACGAGGGAGACAAGGAATATGTTCACTCTAGCATTATCGCCATAAAGCTCCATTTACTTTCATGAGATC
The DNA here is from genome assembly GCF_018831695.1 of Puntigrus tetrazona. Taxonomy (NCBI): domain Eukaryota; kingdom Metazoa; phylum Chordata; class Actinopteri; order Cypriniformes; family Cyprinidae; genus Puntigrus; species Puntigrus tetrazona. The sequence continues at coordinate 8,634,741 of NC_056707.1, forward strand.
CAGCGTGACAACGCGGGGCCGGACGCAGGTCGTTATAATTATATGATACATAGATGATTCCACTCAGGCTGAGAATTGCCAGCAACAGCAAAGCTGGAGAGCATGACACCCACTAGAATGAGATCATTAAATGAGATGTATTCTGGGAGGGGAACCATCTGTCTAGTGCACACTGGCTGGCTGTTTCTTCCTCCATTACCAAGGATGGGTCGCTGCCACCTAGCAAGTCTGCAGCCACTTTACATGCCAATGACTGTGTGGCCTGGGTGTACCTTTGGCACATCTGAATTAGATGTTCAATTTGAACCAATTGTTTCTCTTTTTGACACTTCTTTTATGTGATATCCATTGCTTTGAGGAAAAAGACAAAAATCTACAGGCCTAAGGGGGTGCTTCCAAAATGTCCCACACATTTGTCATATTCTTTTAAAGACACGATATTCAAAGCTTTTTACGCTTTGTTTTCCTGTGGAGTGAAATTGTAATAATGGTAAAAGTGTAACTATTTTTTCCTCTGATTGTACCTTTTAATGGATTAGTTTATACCAAAAAAATCTGTCATTGTTTACGTATCCATGTCATGTCATATGAAATTTGTAATCTGAGAAAAAGTCCATGCCATCGAAACTATGAGGATTCAAACAATAAAGGAAATCCATATGAATTATGTTGTTTAATACAAGCCTTGATTTGCCACCCACGGTCAGGAATGCAGTTCATCTGAGGTCTAATTGGCACTTTTGAAGACATAAATACTATAAATTTGTATGAGTTGTAAAGTGTCCAAAATGACAAATGCGTAACTGTGCTCTATTGATATAAACAGCTGGTGGAATGCAAGTCTTTTGATGAACATTTTTGTCCATACAACCAAAGTTGCAAAATTCCCCCTCGATAGAAACAAAGTCCCTTTTAAGGAAAGTCTGTTCACTCAGTGGATATTTTTGCAGTGCTTCCAGGCAGCTATTCCGGAACCAAGTCCTGTCTAAATGAGAAAATCTTGAAATCTCGAAAAACTGCATTATATTGAAATGCTCATAAATGCTCAAATTTAGTCAGAAAAGACTATTTTTAGTCATGAGTGTCGTGATTCTATGTGAATGGAGCTTCTAACAACAGCTACAGTCATTAAGTGACTTTATCATTTAGTGATTGGCTCTTTTATTTAGAAAGCAGGACATGTTGTTAAACCCTTCCCCATTATACATCAACTGCAAGTTAGATTGGTCCAATCAACAACCGATGTGCATCTAATTCCAAAACAGATTTTTAATCTGTGCATGCCTAATAACAGTGCACCAAGTATTTAACAAACCACCTCACAACCATGATTACTGAACTGTGAAAATCGCAACATTTTTCTTGTAGTAAAATTGACTGAAAGGAACCGTTCAGTAACCCTCTGTGGGAAAGAGTTTCTGTGTATGCCCAAGTCTAGACTGGAGATGGATTCTCACGATCAAACATTTTCATTGTTGCGAGATGAATTGTAAGATGAAACTCTTTGACCACAGAGTATCGTGTTCAGTCTGGCAGAAGAGACGTGGGTCCTGGAGTTAATGCGGGACACCAGGCATTGATCAGTCTGTCTGAGCCTGGGACTGCAGCCCAAGCAGGCTATCACTTTAGGTATTGGTTGCATCAGGGAGAGATAGTGAGTAGCTTCCTGTTTTCTTCTAGGTTGTCTTGCATTGATTTCTGTTTCTCTCCTCCTCTTGATTTTGTCGCGGGATTGAAGGCTGACGCCTCCTTTCTGTGTTTGAACGTGATATCTTATGCTCGCTGAGCACAAAGGGCATGAGAGGTGGATGCTTTCCAGCAGCATTGGGGTCATCTTCAAACAGTCACCTTCAACACAGCATTTGGCTGTATTGTTTATATCCGCACATACCCCCTATACACGACCACAGGCATTGATCTGCTGTCAATACCAAGGAAGGCACTCAGTCCTGAACACGCTGCCATCTGATTCCCTGTGTCTTTCCCTCTCTATCTCCCCCATTACTGCACCATCAGTCTCCTGTGACCTCTGCTTATGTCGCTGGCTTTTTTTTTTAGCATCTATTAAGCCCCAAATCCTAGATGCTGTATTGAAAATCACAAGAAGAGCTGCATCTGCACTTAATGAAATGACATTTGAAGTGGATATTCCACAAAATCATATTCCAGTCGCAGTAACTACTCAACGGATATTTGTACAATCAATCTTGCTCGCTACATGGCTGTACGCTGAGCTTGAAGTGGGAAAATATTATTTTAATATTTATACTACAGACACACACACATACGTACGTCCAAGACATTGAGATTTCCGCACCTAAAGAAATCCACAAAAGTGATTTTTATGTCCATAGAAACCACATTAAATGTAAGTGTATACTTTTATGGTTTCCAAAAAAATTTTAGAGAACAAACTGTTAATGAAATAAATACATCATTTAAATAATGTTATATTGTCATTGAGTATAACACAGTATTTTTTGTGAAAATTCAAACTTTCTTATTCGGACTTGTACTTATTAAAATGTATAAAAGAATAAGGAAACATATTAAATTGTACTGCGTTTTAAATTTGCAAAAAAACTAAAAATCCTACTGACAATTGCAAAAAAACATTTAAATTACAACTTTATTAGTATTTGGGGCGAAATAAAATCATCTGTTAATTTGTCATAAACTGATTTTTGTTGTAAAAATGCCTGACAAGACTGTTACATTAAATAAACATTTTAGTGAGTAAATTTAGCGAATCAGCTAAAAATGTGTGATTATATATTTTGGTTTGAAAAACTAAACAAACAAATTAAAGCAGTAATAAACTCATTTGTCTTTGACTCACATACATTCAAAAGCAAATAAAGTTGCCATCTAAAATATAAATCTATTTATTTTTACAGCTTATTTTTTACTACCGAGTTTAAATTGCTTGTGTTATGTTATTCGTTATCCTTAAATGAAATATATTTTTGGTCTTTTCAGACACCATTCTTTCTAAGATATCTGCATCAGCAATCAAAATTTCCTTTCGATTGACTATTATAGTTTAATATACAGGCACCTGTTTATTACTTCCTATGTGTGTGTAGTCTGTGAATGGATAGGATTTCCCAAGATTAAGCTACAGTATGCACCAGCTTTAGCAATAAAAGTTAAATCTCTGGCTTGTGTGACTAACAGTCTTTGTCTAGTGGGAGCAATAGGCCAGACTGTCTTGTCAAGCAAGAACAGAAGAGAGTGCCGATAGTTTATGAGAGCTGGCGGCGTCTAAGAATAATTACCAGTACTGAACAGAGTAGCCCAGAATCGCTAGTATTCTGTTCCTGTGAGTACCGTCCCACTTCATGCACCCGCTGTACATCAGTAGACACATGTTGTTGCATAAGCAGGCAAAGTATATCTTTTCTTTCCCCAAGCATGTTTTTGTTGGAAAATTTATTGCCATCAGGCATATGCCACAAATCCCCCATCAGTGTAGTAGCTGTGCCCATTGAGATCATTTAGTGATGATGATTTCATTAACGCGGTGGTAATTGTTGTATGAACAGATACAATGACAATTATGAAATGGGTTTGTTGTGCCACGTTCGCAAGTGGGTATTTTTCCAGATCTCTTGGGGATGTCAGGTAATTGCCGCTTTACTTAGCTGACTGGTGTAATCGTTGCCACAGCTCAAAGTATATTCATAAAGGGCTGATTTGCTCTGAGCTTATGAGTGCTGCTATTTTCGTACCGACACAGGTTTCCACAATTACCATTTGGTATATTAGAACTAGTCAACTGGACCGAATTGGAAAAAAAAAAAAACATTACTGTGACGAACCATTTTAGTATTTGTGGCTTGTTTCCAGTACAAATATCTATTTAAACATCTTTAAAACAAGTTCCATTTACTTGAAGGAAAATTGCATATTATAATGCTTGTTTACAGATAATATAATATAAGAATGTGTGTTGAATTAAGAGCCCCACTGGCAAATTGTTTTTGTGAGATTTATGCTTGAAACAAGTGGGAATTTGTGGGATAAAAGTGGGATAAAAACAATGATTTACTTCAATGTTCTCTGAAACAAGTTATTATTTTACACAGTTCTGACACAATTTTGCCTAACGTAAAATGAGGTAATGCGCAGTCAAGGTAATGAGAAGCAGTGGGGTTATTTTACAAATTTTTACCTATAAATTGTAATATAATAAATAATATATATATTATATATAAATTATAATATATATATATATATAAATTAGTGCTGTCAAATGATTAATCACATAGAAATAAAAGTTTTTATTTAACATAATATATGTGTGTTTACTGTGTATATTTATTTAGTATATATAAATACAAACACTTGCATGTATATTTTTAAGAAAAAAAATGGTTTATATTTTAAATATACATATATACTTGTAAATATTTCCAAAATATAAGGTGTATGTGTGTGCTTTTATACGTATATAATAAATACACACAGTGCACATCCATATATTATGTAAACAAAAACTTTAATCGTGATTAATCGTTTGAACGCAATATAAATATCGGACGCCTAAATCATGCTGTGACCATATTCTAGACTCAGGTATTTGAGAGTTAAGCAATCCATCTCGTTTAATAAATGTTTAGATATGCTTACTAGCAAACCAAATAAAAATAGCCTAGAGATGAAATAAATATTTCTGCAGTACATTGATTCCATAGCTTAACTGTATTTATTTTCTTCTGATGAAGAGAAGTGAAAGATCATAATATAAGAGCTGTTTGAATCGAGTTGTGAAATTATATGTGCCACTTTAGTGCACACAGTTGATCATCTTGCATATTGAATTCTTCTAAGTGCTTTTACTCTCCAGTCAATTCATTTTATTGACTTACACATATGTGCTGTATTCATAGCTTGTGGTGTTTCATTTAAGAGCAGGCACACTGAGCTTGAAAAGACATGCAGTTGGAGCTCTTTCATCTTTAATATAGTTATTTTCTCACTTCCTGTCACTTGATATATTCCTCTCTGTCACGTCCTCTTCTGGGATTCGAATACCACGACTGTTCGACGTAGTGTGCTGCTTGTGTTACAACACGACATCTATAGCCTATTCAGAAAGCTCCTTGATTTGCATATTTACTGAATTTTTCCACTCTTGGTACTGGACACTTTGTTAGCTGCTGGCAATATAGAAAGGTTATTATTAGATTATGTGCAGATGCTTTTTATCCAATGCAATTTACAGTACACTTGATAGGGAGCACAGCCTCTGGAGTAACCTAGGGTTAAGTGCATTGCACATGGGCACAATGATAATACAGAAAGCCATCCATTCCACAGATCACATATCTCTTTCTCTTCAGTTTCAATATGAGTTTCCAGCTCTGATCTTTATCCACACTTCATTACCATTAATTGAAGAGAATTCTAGTGCCATTATACCTTATAGCACTGACCCAGGATGTTGCACACTCAGAAAGCTGATAGATTAAGGTAGTTTTTTAATTTTCTGGAGGTTGCACGATTGAACGATCCTGGTTATATAAATACACATTTATTTTTATTATTTAATTAATTTAACCCTTTTAACGCTTAGGTTATCTTTGCTGTTGTTGAACACTGACTTGGGTAACAAGTCACACAAAAATGAAAATTCAGTGTTTCACGATCTTTTACACAACCTCATGTTGTTCTAAACCTATATGATTTACTCTAAATTGAAAATATTTTGAGAAATGTCTTTTTTTCAACCATGTTTTTTTTTAAATAATTTAGCTTATGTTTTTACATTAACTCACCAAAATAGGTGTGTGTGTTTTTAAAAAAAAAAATGAATGCAGCAACTGAATGTCATTTGTTAGTTACCACCACTGGATGTGTTCTTTACCAAATGTCAAAATATGATATCAAACTCATTTTAGCCTTTAAATGGCTTGTTTATAAAAATGTATGTTTATGTGAATGCAAAACGGATGGTATAAAATTTGAACATTAGTGATTTATTGGTTATCAACTATAATGAATTATTGATTTGTAAATTACCTGGATTATTTATTTATTGCATCAGCTGCCAGTCCTTTGAATGAATACCAGAACAGTCTTGTTGGCAAGGGATGAAAACTAACCATGATTATATATAGGTTACATGAAGTATTTAGATCTTACTTCAATGAGAGGCATTTTAAAGACAGCACTGGGCCTCAGCTCCTATAGCAGACACCGAGGAACCCCGTAATTACAGAGCACTTTCACAACAAAAAGTGTATTTGGACATCGCTAAACATAAATCTCAACTCATATTGATCCATCATAATCTAAGAAGAAAGACACTGCACCTTGAGAGAGACATTACAAATAAAAGGAAGTTAAATCTGTCAGCAGATTTGTCACTGATGGATGCTACTAGATCTTATTGGTGTTTAGTAAAAGCTCTTTAAGTATTAGATTTTTATTTTTTTTGCTGTTTTGCCCGGGGTGATATTGCAATGTACATCTGTGGTCAGTATGTTTGTTTTGGGAGGTGCAAATATTCCATTATCCACAGCTGTGCATGAACACCTCCAAACACTCCAGCCGGGAAGATCAGCACTCCCTTCAGTGGTAGATGGATGAGATGAACTAAGATAGGGCAGAGCTCTGGGGGAGATGCTATCATGTTGATGCAGAAACGATAAAAATCCCTGCTGCCTCAGAGGAAAGGGACGATTTTAAGCCTGGACTCATGGTAAGAAGTCTGAATAACAGCCAGTAAACTGTTATAGGACAGATCCCAGCAGAGATGAGGAGGTTTACTTACGAGCACAGATGTTATTAATTGGAAACGTATGATAAGAGTTGAGTTTTGAGTAAGTTTGACTTGCACTCTGCTGGTGCAATTTCTAATTTTCAATGGTTTGTTAAAAAAAGGAACATTTTATTTATCTCACCCTGCCATGCATAATTTAGATAGCTGAGACGAAACTCTGAAACGTGCTGGAGAATCCACCAAATATGTGACAATGCTCAGTAAACAGAACACATACAAATCTTTTAGCTTTGTATTGGGTTACTGCGTCTTACATCACATTTGTCTCACTCGCCTCTAAAAATGCTTTCTGGGAGCATTCACTGAATCACGCGCATGTAATGAATGATTTGGTGCAATTTGAATTTTAAACCACTTGAAAGGATTTAGGTTTTTCCAGAATAGCATGGCAGTTGGCAGGTTTCTTATGCTGGCTTTACTCATGGAGTATGGATATTAAACAATGACAAAACTAGCGCATGCGTTACAAAACCCATCCCTAGAGGACGAGGGGTTGGGGTTTCTCCACACCAGTTTCACCTCTATAAATGCTGACAAAACACCCCAGGAGATGGAAAGGAGAATACTCCGAAATGTTGATCAAAAATACAAGCAATTTAAAGTATACCCTTAGACATCTTCATGAGAGACCTTGCTTGCCCAGCTGAAGAAGGGATATGATGTATTATATTATGAAGTATATTCATTCTAACACATTTAAATATACTTAAACGTAAGGCAAGAGGTTATTAAAAAATGTATTTATTTTAATATTCAATTATTTATCTTATTAGAATATTTATGTAATAATTGTAGTATTGTAGTATTATAGAATTGAATTATACTTACATTAAGGCAAAGTATTAATGAAATATTATTTAAATATTTATGTAATTATTTATTCTAATATAGATGTAATTTTAAGTATATATTAAATATAAATATACTTTAAATTCGTAAGGCAAGACATTTATTAAAACCTTTTGATGCGAAAGACTGTCTGCTTTGTGTGTTGCCATGAATGTGAAATGGCTTTTAGACAATCAATATCGTTGATTAATTTTTGGTGTCTCCCCCACTCACTTTATTATGCTTCAGCGTCACAATTGATTTGTTTTTCTTGTTCAAGTAGCAAAACATTAATCTGTTACTCTGACATACACACTCTGAATATTGATAGAGATTATACATCTGCTTTTTTCCCCTCAGATGAACATTCCCTCAGTGATGAATGTAAGATTTTAAAACAAATTATAAATCACTTTTATTCACCTTAGCAAAACAGCACCACCCTTTCTCTGTAATTTATGTACAGAACTGGCCTGTGTTCATTTTTTTCTGAAATTGTTTCTGAGCTCATCAGTGTCACTGCCTGTATGTTAAGAGGATCACTCTACTTCTTCTAGATTCAGGAGTCTCGACATAAGGCCGCAGACTGATTCAGACTGAGGTGATGTATTTTTAACATACATGTTTGCTCTCCCTAGAGACTCTGAATGGAGGCACAATATGTATGCTAATGTAGCTTGTCTGCTGTGATAAGGATGATATCACCAGAATATAAGAAAGACAGCACAAAAAAGGCATTCCACCGCAGGAATTCTGTTTCGATTCAATGGTGCATTTTCCAGTATTTTTATTCCAGTCTTCCAACCGCTGCTGTTTTACATTTTTTAGGTAACTTATTGCTATATTACAGATATTAAATATGATGTAATTTGTTGGCAAGCATGTTTGACACAAGTGTTGCTGAACTACAGCTATTTTAAGAATTTATTATATTTAAATGTATTATATTTATTATATTCCCAGTAACAAGTTTCTTTTTACCGTCAAGGAATGTGACAAATGCTAATTTTTGGCACATTTTTTTACGTTCCCGGCTTTCACAGTAGTCATATGCACTGGATATTGGAATCTGATTAATTTTTGAGGTTTCGTTAATGCAGATTTTATGAACTGCTGTAGTTCATAAAATCTTTATGAATGATCATTTTACATTGTCTTTAGTGTTTAGCGTTGTCTTTAGTGTTTACCTTAAAGTTACGGTGTTAGTACACTTCAAAGGTTTTGCTATTTGCTTGTCCATTTAATGATTTATACAGCACAGAAAAAAGTGCTATATAAAGAAAACCTTTTATTAGGACTTTTATTATTAGTAGTAGTATTAGTAATAATGTTATTTGAAACAAGTGAGACCCATGAGAGCGAAACAGTTTTATGTATATACAGGCCACTGATAAGATTAGAGTCTATCTTATTCAAGTGCATGTAATTTCAGTTGCATAATGTCAAAAGTACTATCCATTTCTCCATGAACCAAACTTTACTAATGAGGAAAACAACCTATACTGCATGCATTTCAATCAATTCTGCTGTCAGTCCTGATGTGTTTGAATGTACTGACTCAATCATTAGTCATCTAAGCAACAATCATGTCGAGAATTTAAAGAGGTGCTTGCTCAGATCTAGAGTGTTAAACAATAAATACAGCCATAAATGAAGCAAGGACATCATACATCTTAAATTAGGACCAAACAAACTGATCTGAATGTAGTCAAACAACCCTGGTCGCATAAAAACATGTACCTCTGTGCGCTTTTTGTGCAACACTGTTTTTACTTGCTTACTGGACGTTTCGCCACAGTTTCAAAGAGAAATATCCACTGAGTGGCGCAAAAACACGGGTACAATATGTAAGCCCTGGCACATTTTTGTTACGTTGAAATAGGTATGTGTTGCCACGTTTCAGAACTGAAATATACGTAGACCTTTGCTAAAAGTTGATGCTCTGTCATTTTAAAAATATGCCCTACACTAAATCCAACTCAAAACCTATAGTGTTAACAAATGCAAAACTATTCTAAAAATGCATTTGTACAAGTACATCTCTGTACTGAGCTACTGAACAAACGTCTATGAAAAGACAGATATGAATATATATCCATATATATGAAGCTGGATATGCTAATGTTTAAAAGCATCAGTTTTCAAATATCCCAGCTTATTAATATTGTCATAACATGATATTCTTTAAGTAACGGTTTGAAAATCACGCTTTATTAATTGAAACTATGTAAATAAAATGTGTCTGAGTTTTACTGCCTCTAGTGTTTCTTCTTTTTGGAATCTGCAGTGATATGTGCTTATTGATACGTTAATGCCACGATATCAGGTAGTCAGAAACACATAAACAATATTGTGTTCAGAAGGCATACTATGTTTCGAAAATAGAATGTATATTCAGAATGTTTATTTTTGTGTGCATAGAACAGTTTCGTGTTCATTTGGTAAGACGATCAATGCTGTATTCTCTAAAATACACTCAACTTGACTTGACCTTCCATTTCCATTGAGAGGAAATAACAAGAAGCAATATCTCTCTTTAATAATACTTTCCTGACTCATCCTGATGCAATTGGCAGAAGTTAAGATATTTATAAAGACATAGCCACAAATGTTCAATAATAATGTGAAGCCATTTAACGACCACGCAGCATACATTGAAATATTTAGATTATGCATAACGTACAATGCTTTTCGCCATAGTCTCAAACTGCAGGCAGTATGCTAGTCATATTGAATTTGGCAGTTAGCATCACCCAGGTCAGTATAGAGAGCACCATGCAACTCGCATGCACGTCAACTTGTGTCGAGATGAATTGAAAAGTAGAAACCGTCACGATATCAGCGATTGTGTCACAAGCACACACAAAGGCGATAGTTGTCATTCTTCAAGCCGTCATGATCCTCAAGCGCTGTGAAGTGTCATTTACAGATTTCTTGCATGCAGGAGGGGTGTGCGCTTTGTACAGCCACTGCTGAGTATTTTTAGTATCCACCTTTGTAGTTGCCGTGGAAGCTGTGCTAATAAACCGCTTGTCTCCGAGGCCCGTCAACTTTTCTGCTCAGAAGTAAGGCGAGAGCGGCTTCGGTGATGCTAGATTAGCACCCATAGGAATATCAGACTCTGATATCAAGTCAGGCAGAGACGACTGTGTCCAGATCAATAATTTTCGAAAGGGTAAAGTGATTACTGTGCGGTTATTGAATTTTAGCTGTAACTGCAACACAGAAGTCCATTTACGCACCGACTGTAAAACTGGGTTAGAAATGACAATTTTCCGATATGACTTCACCTCAGATATGGACCCATCCATTTAACTAATTAGTTTGTCTCTGTGATTTTCGCTTTAGCTACCGTCGTAGTTATTTTCACAAATCTTAATACGGCTACAAGCGTGCGCGGCATCAAAGCCTTTCCCTTTGAACTCTGTTTCTCAGGGTTTCATCAAAGGTTCAGCTGACCTTCTGCAAGCAGCTCTATTAAGACGGCGTTTCACAGACTGTCACGACCCATTATGTCAGGCTTGCATGATAGCATTAGGCCGACATCATGACAGACACGTTCAAATAAACTTGAATACGACAGACTGCGACATGAGTTAAACAAGTTTCAAATGTTCCCTTGTGCTACAAATTAACGACTTAATTAATTTGGGAGCAGGCTACGGTTCAGAACGCCACAGCCTGATGTCCATATGGCACAGAGAGAAGAAAGCTTCGCTTCTTATCTGCAACACATTATAAAATAAATTCTGCAATCCAGAAAATGAGTTATAGTTTCAATCTTCAAAGCTTTTACGGGATAATGCTGTTCAACTAATAGAACACCTACAGGTTTTTTTTTTTTTTTTTTTTTTTTTTTTAGTTCCTCTTACACTAAGATCTTTATACCCCAGCACCTTGAGAGACTTTCTGCAAATATGTCTGAGATTAAGCGGGGCAAAATCTTCCAGCTGGTCAGACCCTCTGACATTGTCTGTTCTTCTGTCAGCTGGGTGAAGTTTGAGTAGTTTTCCCCAAGCAGCGGTCGGCTCATTGCTCCATATGTACTCTTGAGCTCAGAGCTTTAAATCTGTCGGAGCTGTGTGGTTGTTGCCAAAAAGTTCCCTTGTTTAACAAAGCTCTCTGTGTGTTATCCTTTTAGATTCACTTCTCTCGCTTTGCCAACATGAGCGACTGTAGCGAAACAACATGGTGAAGCTGCTGTTCAGTTCGAAGGGAGAAAATACCCCATGGTTATACATTTTTAGCTCTGAGTCTATATATTTAGATGTTAGCATGGTTGCATACGCACTACATTACGCTCTGTACACGGCACACTATAAATATTACAGCAGTATATGCATGTTACTAAGGATGTGCTTGTAACCTGCTCGCAGTAGTGGTGTTTCGTTCGTGAATGAATTAGTGTTATAGAAGCAAAAAAGTGAAGTTGTGGATAAAGTTAAGTCTCTTTTGACAAATCCACACAAATCGTATTTTTATAAAGCATATTTAAAGCCTTGTACTTAAATTTAAGCTTGAAATTCAGCATATCTTCTATATATATTCAGTATATATTATTGTGATTGATTCATCCATGTATATTAGGGATTCATGTATATTATGGATATATAAAATGCAGATATAACTCATTTTGGCTGTTAAACAATGAATATTGTAAAATATTTCCTTATGCTCTCTCCTGTGCAGAGATTCTAAAACAAATTCTTTATTTATTTTTTGGTAACAACTGTTTATTAAAAATATATTTTTTTAAAAATTTGGTTAGTTTAGCTAGTTTTGGTTCTTTTATAATGAAAGTACACTGTAAGCTGAAAATAAATCAATCAGTGACCACCCCTCCTCACCAGACAGATGCATTGATAACCATAAGAGTACGTTCACACAGGGCGTCTGCTTCAACGCCTTGTTTCATTTTGAATGGAGTGACGTCAAGCTTTGCCAAACTGAATTTTGGGTCAATGAGATTGTCTCTTATGCAGATATCCTGGCAAATATCTATGCAAATATGCTAGCCAATCTTGTTCATACAGCACCAGAAAACTAATGTGATTGACTGTTGTCACTATGATAAACGCGTCAGCACTAAGCTTCAGACACTTCATCAAGCGCCGACGCCGACACCCCATGTGAATGTACCATAACATTTTATTTGAAGATTTAACAGTAGCAAAAGAGCAAAGGAAATTATTTGTAAAAATGAATAAATGAATAAATATTAATTAATAATTTGATTTAATACTTCGTTTACAAATTTCAGTTACTGCTTTATTTAATCAGAAACACAATCTGATTGCTAATTGTGTATATTTTACTTTCACTGAATGCAGTGATCCAACACAGTAAATATAAAATACAAAATCTAAAATAAATATAAATTGTTCAGGCAAAAGCTTGATTCAAAAATGATGTGTTCATTAAATGACATGTTGATGTGATCATTTTGCTGGCACACCCTGAGCACATTAGAGTTATCGGCAAGAGACATCATTGTAATGTTTCATATCGGGCTGATGTTTACATTTTATGCCAATTTTCGGCCCTTTATAATATTGCTCCAAAACATTGTGCATCCTTAATCTATATGTTTTATTCATTTATAAATTATCCATATAGTTCATCTAATCACCCACCCACTTTTTTAAAATTACCTGTAATCTCGCATTCAGATTTGCCTCCTTGCAATAAACAACCGATAGATAAAAAAAAAATAATAATACTTTTTGTTGCCCTATTTGTTTTTAGAATGTTACGTGGAGATGTATGTTGCAATATGGAAGAAAAGATCAGTCGTTACTTCTGTTACGTGCAACTTATTTTGGTTGTGAGCAAAACAGTTGAGTGAATGATGTGTGATTTACTTGTGCATAACTGTGGCTTCAAAATAACCGCATAAGTCACATGTCGCCACCTACTGGCATATTGGTTTAGAACTAATCATTTTAGTGAACTGATTTAGTAGAATTAATTTATTAAGAAATTAAAATCACCACTTCAGTAGAATGCAGTGCAAGATTAGCCTTATTTTGCAAAGAGGTTGTAATGCGTTATAAACATCATTTTTGTTATTTGCTGGCTATAAATAGAATAAAGTGACAACACTGGTTTGATCCACGTCCACATACGTCCCTCAGGTCTATTAGAATCCAGAATATGAACCTCTCAGCAGAAATTCTGTTCTTCTAACACCACTTCTGTTGAAAGTTTTCTGTCACGCTGGCAAAAACTTTCCTACTACATCTGAACCACGCAGGGGACGATGACAGCAGATCTGTTTAATTGCCATGTTCACAATTCCTGGAACTGCTGTGCTAACACATAAGAGGAATGAAAGTTGTTGCATGCATGGCTGCATATTATAGAAGAATAATGGGGTTTTGTAATTTTCTGGTTTATGAAATGTCATGCATGTTGGGTGGGAGGCAGAGCCGAGGCGATCGCACAGGTAGCAATCAGTCAAAGCTAATTTCGTGTTTGTGCACTCAGCTCATTGTTCAGATCTGAATGCCATTATTATAAAGAACAAAGCCTGTCCTTTCCAACAACTGTGCTTTATCATCAGACCATGAAACAGCGCTGTAGTTACAAGATTTGGCAGTGTAGCTGCATCTTTGTTGAGGAGTAACTGAGAGAAATTACTTTGGATTGTGTCTGTATGTATAGTTGATGTTCAAAAACGACAGCACCTTTTATTGCAGGTTCTTGATTATGAACAGGCACATCCTGCTTTCCAAGATACAGTCATCATAAGTCTGCTGATTGCAGAATATATTAACATTGTTTTCTGAGAAGAATCGAACCACCCACACGTAAGTTATTTCTAAAGCCTTTAGTGGTTGCGCATTGTCTTGAACTGCAGAGGTTGGTGGGCAGCTCAACGAGTATTGACAGAAAGACAGATGGAAACAGGGGCCCAATCTGCCTTATGTGCATGCCCTTAACTGAATACCACTGTATGCTGCATGACCACACCGATAGCACCGGCGAAGTGGAGCTTTTCACTTGGAACAAATCTCCCTGACAGCTGACAGGTCAAACTATAGCAGTTCTGAGGAAAACTTTCTTCCTCCTCTTCCCTACGGTTGCAGTTATTATTCAGTGATATTCCTCTGCACATACTGGGCTGTTGCTGCAAGGTAAAGCGGTTCATGCTACATTGTTTCCATTAGTTTAATAATAATGGTTTTCCTGTGGTTGCAGTTATCGGCTGGTTAAGAGGAAGAGATGCTTCTTTATCGGAAATGCATTTGATGTTTTCTCTCAGTGAAATGGTCCACACCACACTCATTACAAACCTAATGATTTAGGGGTCAATAAATGCATTTAGATAAATAATGAATGATGATTTGTTTAAGCATTTTGTAGGCCATCTCATCCAAAATCATCCATCTTTTGCAACTCTAAAAAGTTTTCTTTTTTCCTTTTGTTTACAGTGTCTATGTGTATATATATATATATATATACACATTCTATGTGTGTGTGTGTATGGCATATTCTGAAAAATTGAATAAAATAGGCAAGATATTGCTAGACGATAATGAATTATACAAAATATTGTGGTTGAATTTCCAGCTAAAAAAATACTGCATGGACACTGTGATATCTTGACTCCTTTTACAATGAAAGAATAATTTTTCAAGAGCATGTTCAAACACTTATGAAATGAATAACAGCATTTGTTCTTCCATTTGAAATCAGCCCCTGATGGTTCATTTTAATTGGCAGTTGGTCACAGTGCTTTCCAAGATATCTGTCTTCCACTCCGCTCAATTATGCTGCAGTCTCAAACACGCCAAGACGTCTTCCTGTCGTGGTAGGTTTCATTAATACAATCCACAAATGGCATATTTCCTATCATTTTATTTTTATATTTTTTTATAATTATTGCAAAGTTACCAGTTACAATGTCTCCAAACATATTGAAAGACACATTTGTACACATTTGTACATGTGCGCACCCACTCGTCTTGCCCCTTACATCTGCCTCTCCTACTGTATGCAATTTAGAATTGATTCAGAAACTGCGTTGCTTAGTTACGAGGCATTATTGCTCTTCTAAAATTGGGGGGTGGGAAGGGAACTCTCTCTCTCTGGCATGTTTCATGCAGCCACATGCTCTGTAGAAGCTCATGCGATTCTCTCTTTCTTTCTGTTTAGTGCTGCAGTCAGTGTAGTCCTTAAATAGGCACGCAATGAATGCATCCAGAGAACTCTAACCCAGGATTCCCAGTTCTCGAGCGCGGCTCTGTTTTGAAGCTTGTTTTTTTCCAGTCTTCATTAAAATAAAATGAGTTAAAAATTGCTGTTTGATCTTTCTTCAGTTAGCATCTATAATGCAATTTTCTTCATAAAGAAGTCATGAATCTTCAGTTCTGTCATATCAGCATGTAAATTACCATTATAGCAGTGGCTTTATGGATTTCTACACTTACTCATTAGGAAATACAGAGTGCCTGTAAACTGCACCACCTGGGACTTTTGATTTGCATGTATCTGTGTCCGTAGAACATATAAATCTTTTTATAGCAACTCTCGAACACATTAACCTGATAAAAGATGGATGATAGGGGATGTAACGCATACCGACCCGTCTCTCTCTGTGCCTCAGCCTGAATTTACCTGCTCCTGACTGCTGCCTCAGCTCCTTGCCGAGAAAGAACTCGTTCACGAGCGAGAGGGAGAGAGAGAGAGAGAGAGAGAGGACTAATGAGGGAGAGAGAGGGGGTGTGTGAGAGGAAAAAGATGCTGAATCCTGGTTGGCTAGAGAGAGTAGAGGCTGACTCAGTGGATCTGGAAGAGCAGCATGTGACAGATGCAATTCTCATCCCAGTCCTCACCATCAGACCAGGGGCTTGTTCGCCATTGGCCCCGTTCATTGGACCGGCAACGCACGGCGCGCTATAACACCATGCTTTCCTTTGCCAGACCCAGCGGAGCTCTCTCACTAGCGCGTATCACTTGCGCAACGAGCAGGAGACTCAGCCCAGACACACTTCAGCCCAGCGCAGAGAGCCGAGACTGAGGAAGAGGAAAGAGCAGCTCTCTTTGCCGTTCCACGGAAGAGGAGAGAACGGGATAACGCATTGCTGGAGGCTAGTACAAGAAGCTGAGGCACGTCAGAAAAAGCTCACAAAGTGACTGTAACAGAACGAGCGATGAGAATTGACTGATGTTTGAGGATCCGAGAGGATGAGGGAACACGCTCACTCCGTTCCTGACTGAGGGAAAGTGAGCTTGTGCCGTTCATCTGAGACAGAGAAACAAAAGAAAAGGCTTGTTCGGTGGACTTGTTTTGCTCTCTGTCGGCTGGACTCTGTGCATGGAAGCTTCAGGTTCCCCATGGCGTGTTACTACATTGTCATCAGCTCCACACACCTCAGCAATGGACACTTTCGAAACATCAAGGGAGTTTTCCGAGGTCCCCTCTGCAAGAACGGCAACAAAAACTTGGTAACTACCTTTGTCTCTATCACCAATGTGTGTTTGATCATGTGCTTAGCAAGTGCTTGAATCTGTAATGTTGCTTCTGGAAACTTTTCAGTACTGTGGTAACACTTACATGTCATACAGTTGACTATAAACGATGAATACTGTCATTACTATAGTAAAAACAATCTGCAAATATACACTGCACAAAGTGCTAACCTGCAGTAGTCAGAATGAGATTTAAGTAAAAAATGTATTTAGGTTGATTCAGTGATGGTAAATAATATTTTTGCACTGAGTAAGACCGGTTATTTTAGACGGGACTACTTTTAGATGGATCAAATTGTAATTGTAATGATTGTAAGGATTCCCCAGTAAACGTAGTGTAAATGGAGCACTAATGTGAAGCTGGCCAAGCAGTAATCCATCTGGAAAAGTGTTGCAAAATGACTTCACGTTCAATACTTCCTCTTTATGAGGAAAGTTGCAGATGGAAAAAGTGAGTTCGGCTCTAGTCCGTGAACATAACTAAATTCCTAACAGATGGATAGGGGGATCAAATTAATCTCTACTCACAGTCATGGCCTGGGATTTAGTCTAACCGTACTTTTCTGGTCTTGCCCTCGAAATAATCCTCCTGTTTTTGCTCCCAACAAACTGCCTCTATTTCCGCACAAACTCTGCTGTAAACCCGGCATATCTAGGGCAGCGCAAAATGGAATTTGAAAACAAAATCAGCGTTAGTAAAATATTATTTTCATAATTACTCTAAGAGCAGTTTGAAGATTGTTTTTCAATTGGTTGGCGAGTTAAGCAGGATTATAAATACAAAGTAATGCGATGAATGATGCAGCCGTACAGTGTAATTTAATTAAAGCGCTCGGCTCCTGAAAGGAAGCATCTTTCAAAGCTTTTAAATGTGGAAGTGAAATTTCATACTCTCTTTCACTGCTCTCTCACAAGCCTGCCCGTGTCATCTCTGTCAGTTGGGGGAACAGAGATTTCTTGACAGCAGCCTCCTCCTTTCAAAAGAATCAAAAATGATTGGAGATGAAATATTGAAGCTCTTGGCTTGGGATCAAGCGCCAATGCTGCTCATCTTCCTCCCGCCTCCAGCTGAAAGGCTAATACTGAGGGAACGTTTGGGTGGCGTAACTGTGAATGCAGCAACAGATTGTTTCTCGAGCACGGACGAAAAGTAGAATGAGGTTTCGGTGGCCGTTGTCGGCTCGATCTCAATGCAATTATCAGATTCGACACATCTCCCACTCTGTTGCGGGGAGAATCTCGGTGTCAGTGAATGTAAAATTACGGCGGAGCGTTGTGTGCATCACTGCCGCTGCTCTGTAACAGTAAATTTCGTTCATTACTCCCGCCGTTGCATAGAGCAGCTGTAAATCTCATATACTCTTGCACACACTCTCTCAGATGTATGGGTATGAAAGGCAGACTAAGAAAGCTGTGCTTATCCCAGCGCTGGTGCAGTGCCATCTGGCTCCTTTTCCTGGTGCAGTGATATTTTAGTCCAGAAGAAAAGCTTTGTGCTGTAGAACATTTGTTCAGCGTGGCTCAGACGCAGAGGAAAGGAGAGGAGGAAGGATAATAACGATATAACTGACAGTGTGAGTGCTCCCATAGTCACTCTTATGATATGATGGTCTTTTCTGCTATGAAATACGGAACCACTCAGTAAAGTCCATCTTTGTAATTAGAGGTAATTGCTCTCCAGGCTTTCTCTGTACATCGGAGAGCTTGGTTCAAGCGATAGAGTCAACCTGTTGATAATGAAAACGAGACGAGTTGTGCATATCTCATTTACTGAATAGCCCTTAACAGTAACTTTGACACAAAGTATGCTTTACTTGTGGAGAATAGATGGGAACAACAGTGCATGAAAAAAGAACATTTGGAAACTTAAATGACAACAATTACAAAATTAAATGACATTTATTTTGTCATAACCTACATGATTATTATGGTTATTATTATCGACAAAAATATGTTTCTTTTTGCATCAAATTGATTATTTTGTCATTTGTTATGTTAGAGTAGCAAAGAAAGAAATAACTGTAATTTCTGTCTTCATTAAAAAAGTAAAAGTAAATATTATCTTATTGTGGATTTTTTAAGCGCAGTGGTGACTCAACATGAAACCTAAACCACTGAATAAATAGATAACTCGATTCAATCCAGCAATACTATTTTTGTTTTGTTTTGGTTCGTTGCTTTTCTTTTTGTTTTGGTTTTCATTTTGCACGACCGATTTTTTTATTTACGTTTTGCTTTGCTCAGCTTTTTTTTTTTCTGTTCTGTTCAGTCCGGGTGTGATAACGCAGTAAAAACATCATCCTTTGTATTAAACTCAACGAGTTCCCGATTGGAGCGGTGCCATGTCAGTGGACTCTTATAAAGTCAGACACTAAGTGAACACCAGCGCCTGAGTAGAATTTTGCCCCTTGCTTTATTTTTCATGAATATGCATATCAACGGGGTTATTTCAACACCGGTATCGATTTCCTCACAGTCGCTGCTAAGTCAGCCCATCTCCCCGCTGAGCTGTGATGTGAGCATCCATTTCCACTCAGTGATGCCCCTTTCAGACACCACTGTGCTCTGGGAAAGGATTTTTAGGCTGAATATCTATACGGCATGTATGGCCACAGTGCCTCTATTGGCGGATGCGCGGCAGCGTGAACAGGTGTTATAATCAGCTCTTGTGCTGATTGCGCAGGGGTTCTGGGCGATTGTGTAGATTGGATGTTGCTAACGTGATATGCATAGAATTAAATCGCCATTGTCGCTGTGATATTCCTGCTTGTCTGGTGTATCGCACTCTTTCTTCATGCCACCATCCCATGCACAGAAGTCTGTAAAGCCCTAATCACCATCGCCTGTGTGCAAGAGCCGAGGCAGCAGCAGCACACTAGTTTAATCGCAGAGAGCGAGAGAGAAAGAGACTAAAACAGTGGGAGGAGAGGGATTGAAAAAGGGCAAAATGTTATTATGTTCCTCTTACCCTTTGTCTTTCCCTGCTGGGAAAGCCAGCCCGACAATTTGCATTGTGGGAACACAATGCGTATGTGTGTGCAGACGCTCTCCGAGTTGCTTGCTAATTGAGAATTACAGCAAAAATCCAGCTCTAGCAGTGACCAGGCCCCCGTGCACAAGCTCTGCTGCGGGGTAATTAATGTAGTGGCTCGGACGATTAGCCTCTGCAACCTTTCGCCGCGTTTTACCGCGCGGTCCCATCCAGGTGCGAGGGAGAAACGAGCGTTTAGATATCACACCGTGCAGCATGCATTATTTACAGAAGGGGAGAACCCAAGGCTTGTCATCACTGCCGAATGCAGACAGATGTAGTTAACTTTACACACGCCTGAGACAAATGTGTGGCACGCTCGCACTCGGCTGATTAAAATTCACTCCATTCATGGCCTTCTGTTACTCATAAACGCCAGGTTCATTTAAATACCCTGAACGTGGCGTTTTGCCTGCTAGTGCTGCATCAATTTCATTTCACAGTGCTGTTAACTTTATAACAATGGAATCATTCTCTCTAAAGCCCGCAGACACGGTGTTTGTTTCTTTGTGAGTGTGTGCGCGCGTGTGTTTTGGAGGTATTCACTGTGACAAATCAAATCTCTTGCCCTGGTTGTGTTGTTCTCCTCCTCTCTGCACAAAAGAGGCACGGTGTAGATTCCAGGGGCCCTTATAAAAGTGCTAATCCCATGTTTTCTACTGACGGTGAACCCATTTTCACACTGATTCACAGAAAATACCCCATTGAATAAACTGTGTACTTAGAAGGCACAAAGGCGCAGCGGGGTTTCACTGTAGGCTTGCTGCTGAGGTATAATAGCACAATTACACAGTAGCATGGCAGCTTTACCCTTTCTCCTTCCTGTATTCGGCTCACCTGATGTTCGGAGATGAAAGTTGACTGCGATCTTATGCTGTCAACCTATTGTTGTTGTCTTACCCTCATAAATATTTAAGTCACCGGCCACAAGGATCTATAATTTACCCCCTGTTTCAATGCAGAATAAGCGCCTAACGCAGTGAGACCAATCTCTTGCTCCGGAGCGCTCGCCTCTATATAATCGCTCGAACTTTGCCAGGCATTTTTGTACGCGTCGGGAGGGTTTTGCACTCGTAAGCAGTGGAGTAAAAATACCCTGCTAGCCTTGTACGACGGCATATAGAGAGGCTTCCTTACAGCGTTCCTGCCTCCTGAAGGACGGATACTTCTATACCATTGCCCGTGACATATCCACTCTGACCCTGAAAACAAATGACTCCTAAAGCAACAGTTCACCCAGAAGTGTTCATTTGCTCACCTGTATGTTGATCCAAACCTGTATAGTATGCTGTTATTTTTCAGTGGATTTCAAAAGAAGAATTGGTGAGGAATGTTTATGTAGCTGTTTTCCATATAAAGACATTTTATAGTGACCACTAGCTTTATATACATTCTCATGTTTTGCCTTTTTAACTTAAATGCCTTTGTCAGATACTTTTATTCTTACGTGCATTACACACATACACTAAAATTGCACTTCTAAATCCTATTTGGTTTATTTTAAGGTCCAATTCTCATTATTAACAAACCGTTAAACTTTGCCTCGATTAAGTAGCTTTTAAGTTTAGGTGTTTGGGCAGGATTAGGGATGAAGGATATAGTCATGCAGAATATGCGCTTTATACGTAATGCCAATATTTTAATAAGCATGCAAATAAGCAGCTTGTTAATAGTGGTAATGTGTCTATAGACTAAAGTGTTACCTACTTTTTAATGTGTTGAATACTTCTAGCTTCTAATTTATGAAGGATCATTTGACAATGAAAGCTGTATAAGTCAGCTCTGACATGTGATGAATAAATTACGTTTTAAAGTATATAGAAAATAGTTATTTTAAATTGTAATATTTCACAAAATCTGCCGTGCTTTCTGCAAATAATGTAGTCTTAGCGAGCATACTGTAAGAGACCTCTTAAAAATAAAACAAAAAAAAATTTATAGAGCAGACTTTTGAACGGTAGTGTACATTTTATCAATCCGCGCATTCCCAGGGAATTAAACCATAAACCTTGGGTTGTTTATTGCTGCATGAGTTGCAAAAAGACCATAAAAGTCTTCTTGCTATATTGTCTAGTCTTCTGCTACATAATAGTTTTGGGGTAAGCAGTACACTAAAATGTAAGTCTTTTCATATATTATTGCAGTTTCTCTGCTTTCATTTAATTATATTTTGTCTTCAGATCCAATGCTGTTTGTCATTAAACATATGGTTTTTATTAGTAGTATTATTATTATGCCAAAAGTCTTTGAATATAAACCAATGCGTCAATTCTTCCTTTGTGTTCAACAAAATAATAACAGCATACAGGTTTGAAATGACTGAATGAGGCTAAAAGACTATTTTCATTTTTATGTGAACTGTCCCTTTAATGCTCCATATGCTTGTGTGTTTATCCTATACAGCACAGATGAAATATTCAGCACAATGAATGCAGTAGGTATGGGAAGGTACAGGTGCAGCGCAGGAAAGAGAGCCCTGTGGTTGTGCCAGTAATTGAACGAGTCCCCATCGTTGCTCACAGCCACTCACCGCAATATGAGTGCTGAGAGCCTTTTAATGTTCCCCATTCCTTTGAGTGATATTATAATGCAGAGCATCCCAGCTGCCTCGTCTCACTTGATTTGATGCTTGATAGAAGTGAAGCGTTCCTTTTCCTCCTTTTCAAAAAAAATCCGCAGCAGACCAAGCAAGTTGTAAACACAGAGTAACACAGCGGCAGACCCTCAGCTCATTGAGCTTCACTGCAGCCCACCTCCCGCTTTACTGGAGCCGATCGCAGGGAGAAGACCGCTGATGGGCCATGTTTGCTTTCGAGGACAGATGGAGATGCAGGGAAAGAGACGCAGAGACGGGGCTGTGAGGAGTCCTCCAGGTGACCACAGTATTTCTGATGAGCTGAGTTAAGTGTGTAGGTGTTCACTAAACCTCCTACCTCTCTCCGTCTCTCCCTTTATCTGTGTAGTATTCAGATACTTCAGCAAGCAATGATATTATTGGAGTGCAGAATACTAGACCTTTTGTCTTTGACTCAAGTCAATTAACTTCTGCTCTGCTCTCATGCTGCTCTTTCATTCTCTCTCTTTTCTCACTTCCACTCACTCTACCTTGTAACACTTTTTTTTCTCTCTTCCTTTCTAAATCCAACCTGATCTCATTACTATTCATTAATATTCCTACTTAGAGTGTGGTTCTAACACACATACAGTACATTTCCGTACATTGGGAGAGACACTAAAACGTATGATTCTCATGTACCAACAGCTTACAATAATAATAATAACAATAATTATAAGTAATTGTGTTGTATTTTGTTGTTGACAGATAAAAATAAGTGACTATTTGAAGTACAAAATGTTCTTTTTGACTTAATATGATAATTAAAGTTAAATTCTGGGTGATTTCTAAGGAGAAGTCCAAACGATTAAGCCTGTGCTTGCACACAAATCAAACATGTGACATGATGTTACGATGGTAATATTAACAGTTCTGAATGTACTTCATACGTTGAGCTTTGAGCTTGGACTGAGCTTTGATGATAATTAAATTCAGCAATACAAAGTGCAAATGAACTTTTAGTCCCATCAGAATTCATTTTATAAATAAATGCCATTTTTAAAGGTCATTATCATATGAAGTTTCTTGCAATGAAGAGCGTACAGTTTAAATGAATCAGTATAATGATACTATGTAGACACAGTAGGTGTCTATCCGACAAGTATAAACTACCGTGTAGACATGTGAGGTCAGTACAATTGTTAAAGGCTGCATTTATTTAATACAAAATACAATAAAAATGAAATGCTGAGATTGTCATTATTTTTTGTGTAAACAAGGATCACCCTACTAGATAAATCTCGTGCTCATAAAAAGAGAAATATAAACATTTAGAGAGAAAGAGTGTGCAAGGGGTGTGATGTTTCAGTATGTCTGAAATTGAAGACACCACAGTATTAAATAAACATGTAGAAAAGTGACTGCAGCCGATAATGCCACAGATTATCCAAACAATCTCAAAACTCACTGATTCAGCAAAATGAACTGCAAAAACGGGTAAAATCCAGAGACTAGATGTTATCCAGTGCAAACCATCTGAGATTGACAGAAAATCTGAGCGGGTTCAGTCCATGCTGCTGAATCATAAATGTCCCAGCGATGCCAGAGTGATGGCAGTTATAATTTACTGTAAAATATAGCAGGGACTGTTGTGGAAAGTTATTGTTGATTTGGAGCCGAATTCACTTCTCGAGCAAAGAGACCCGTACAGCAGGATTTTAGGTGTCAGGAAAAAACTTTATTCAAGTCTGAGATAGCAGCAGTCCGCCTCTCCCCTCTTGGTCTCCGTCTCCTCTTTTTAAACCCCTGCTAGCGTCCCACCCCACATACCATCAGTTTTTAGGTAAGAACATCTGTATTCAATCTTAGGGTTTTTGTTTTAGTCCCTTGTCAATTCTATAGGGTCTGAGTGCCTGTGTTTGACATGAGGCCCCCTTACTTATGGTGTGTTTGTATGGGAACCTGGTGGCTTATAACCTTATTGCATTTACCAGTTGATGTATGTTTTGCAGACCCCACTGCCTTCGCACGCAACCTAGCCCCCACTGCCTTCGCATGCAATATTCCAACAGCAGACACCATTATGTTTAAGAAGGGCACAAAAGTAACATGTAGTTAACTCATAAATGTATAGAAATTATAAAATAACACTGAAGGAAAACTCCAACAGGACACATTTATAGCACATTGATTGTCAGCAAGTAGCGTGGTGTGTTGTTGTAAATTGGAGTGAATAAAACTTCGCCTTAAACTCACAGTACATTGCATTCTTTCAGTTAAGCAAAAGGGTGCTATATTAGTATCTTGTATAACACCACAAAAAAAACAATTCTAAAATTATACTGAAACCTGATTACAAAATGGAAAAGTTCAAATGGTTAAAAAGAAAAAAGTAAAATAACACTGATTCTGTCTGGAAAGTATGCAGGTATTTCTAAGATTGGCTACCTTGTCTTATAATCTTATGTTTTCTTCTACTCCAGAGAGAGGGAGCAGCTTAAAGTCTCTATTTGTGGTTGTTAATTATTCAAGTGTCGTCACCTTCGTCTCTGGGCAAAATGGAGTCAGACCGGGGCGGCAGTGACTGTGCTGTCTCCTGCCAGCCGCCTCTTAATCTGCAATCATTTAGATCCGGGAGGTGGAGTCAGGGTCAGACACTGCCTCTTGAGCTTCATATCAGACTGATTTATGTATAAGTGTACAAAATAACTGTAGGAAATAGATCCATCAGAACTACCTAATCACCATAAACATTCACTACAAAATGCTGATTATATTTTGCTGGCTACAGTTTTCAAAACATTTTCCTGTTTGTTACATTTATTTAGCCGCTGAATACTGAACAGTGTGTGTGTGTGTGTGTGTGTGTGTGTGTGTGTGTGTGTGTGAATCTGGTTGTGTGCTTGTGTCTGTGTCTTGTTTTCTCATTTCTCTCGTGTGTATTTGTGCACATCGATGTGTATGTGTTCCAAACACATTTAAAATCTCTGGCCATGGTTTGCCGGGAGATTGCGCTAATTGACGGTGGATCTACTGTGTGGTTGAAGATCATGAGGGAAAACTCAAGCTACCTGTCATTTTAGACTTGACCTGTGCAGTTTGGGCAGTCTTACTTTGAATAAGCCTCAGATATTGTTGGTAAACGAACTGTTCCAAAAAGTATTCAAATCACTGATGAAGTGACTAGATGATATAGTATGATTAGTTTAGAGAACTCGCACAGAGGCCCTATAATGAAGATTATTTTCATTCTGTCTGTTTGCTTGAATGAAAGACAGGTTGTGAGAAATTATTATTTTTGTCGAGCCAGATTTCTTACACTAAAGTCTGGGCCACTTTGCAATTTTGGCCAAATATTCTGGCCAAGAACCACCCACTTAGACAGGAAGCAGCTGTCTGACAGACACGTAAAATGTCCACAACTACAATTTGGTTTTTGAGGATTAATGATATGACGGAAATGACAAAAAAACGTGCATAATAATTTATTAGTTATGCATTGATATCACATTCATATAATCAACACTTCTGTCTTTATAGACTATTATGTTGTATAACCCAAACAGAACCAATTTTTAAATTATTGTTGTTGTTGTTGTATATATTATATATATAATAATTTTATACGTTTGCTCTTTTACTCCTTACACTACCTTTCAGAAGTTTGTTGTTGGTTAAAAATGTTTTTAGAGAAGACTAATGCCCATAAAGGCTGCATTTATTTGGTTAAAATACAGTAAAATAGAGTAACACAATTAAATAAATTAAAGAATGTAAAAATAACTAATAACAAAATCTTAATCCTTTTGATGAACAGAAAGTTTAAAAGAGAATAATTTATTTTAAATATAATTATTTTAATTAAATATAAACATCTTTACTGTCACTTTTGATCAATTTAATGCATATTTGTTGAATAAAAGTATTTATAAAAGTAATAAAACCATATTACCTTTGAACCATAGTGAACCTTATTAAATTATCATATTTAGTGATGTTTGAAATCCGCTTGTGGTTAGATCATTTTAGATCACTTCCCCGTGATCACGTCTTCTCATTCTGCCGAAGCTATGATCTGGACTTCAGAGAAGAGAAAGAGAGCCTTTCATGTGGTAGCCATGGCGATTATTGACATTTAAATCCCTGTTTCAAAGCCTTAATAAACACCTAAGCAGATAACAAAGCGATCCATGTTGAGGTTGGGTTCAGAAAACCGGTTGACTCGCGACCGAAGGATACAAACTTCATCGTAGTCTGTCAGGCGTTTAAAGCCTGTTGTGTTTCACTTCATAGACTGCACGTGCACACCATCACAGCAATTTCACGGCATTCTGCCCCTGCGCTCTGGTGCGAGACCGCTTGTCTTGCGGTGCGCATGCTGGTGAGATGAAAGTTTAACAAACAAATGTACACACGGTGCCAAATAAGAAAGCGCCGTGACAAGGTTTCAGCCATAAGCTCCGAAGCATTTGAAATCTGGTTGAAAAGAATAGCTGTTATTGTGTACAGACCCTTTTTTATCTTATCACACTGGCTGAGAGACGACTGAGAGATCAAGTTTTAATATGTGCATATTTCACACCGCAGAGGCACACATTGCATCAGGCACAGTTGAAAGGTCTCTCTGATTCGGGACACTGAAGTACTGCACAATCTCTTTTAGCCACTGCGGCTGACCAAAGGATGGTTGTGGAAGTGTGTGTGTGTGTGTGTGTGTTTGTATGCTATGCCATAATCCCTCTCTCCCTTCTTATAGCGTTATAGGACAGTCCCCAAATCAACCTCTCAACGGCCCCTGTAATCTTTCCTTTCTAATGACATCACCAATCTCACTCTAAACTTTCTTCTCAAGCATTTTTACTGTAGAAAATGCTGTCAACACCAGCCCAATAATCAATATCACGCTGACTCTCTATTCCGATACCCGAGCGGGGCTTTAAATCTGAAGATAGATCTATCTGAGAGTCGAGAAATAAGATTGAGGAGCCGTGTTTGTGAGTGAGATGCTCACGGTGCCAGAAGAGACTGATGACAACAACAAAACCTTGCATATTTCAGCTCTGACCATTAATTCAGCATCTTGCGTCGACATATGTTATTCACCTAATGCAAATAGCGCGAACAGATGCCTCTAAAGTGTCCGCTTGACGTATTAGCACGAGAGGCTTCTTTATTTTGCGTAACACCCTCAATTAGTTCTTTCTTTAGCTTTACACAAAGGGTTCTGAAGATCACATAGAGCTTCAAATATCTCTAAACCTGCCAGTGATTTGTAAGGCTAGTACCTCCGTACCTTCATTAGAATTCTCCCATAGAAAAAGCATTGATTTTTTTTTTTTGGTCTGGCAGCCTAGCAGATCCTCAGAATTTATCTTCCTCTGGCCTCTTATTTAATCTCTGCTTGAAACAACAGCAGCGGTAATGGCAGTGGAAGGATCCCGGGGAATGTGCATGGTCAGCGTGAAGAGAGATAGAGTTGGCGCTGGCTGTGTAAATTAAAGCAGCAGAGCTCAAAGAGACAGCTTTATGGAGCAGGTTTTGTGTGTGTGTGTGTGTGTGTGTGTGCGTACCTGTGTTTGTGTGTTTCGATTTCTGCGCGCAGGGTTTCTGTGTGTGTGCCGCTGAGGTTGGGAGCGTAAATGTCATTTCAAACACTTATCCTCTTTATTAGAATGTTTCCACCTGTGAAAACATTATCTCCCTTATAATTTCCCATTTCCTTTTTTATTCTGATGGTGAATGGTGAATTTGACCCTGTTTCTATACCTGCAGCCTCTTTCACCTTAATACATATTCAGAACTGATTTAAAATGCATTTTTAGGTCCTGCAACTCTCAATATCCAGCTCATGAATTGACTGTTTCACTGCAGCGCTGGGTTTGCAAAAGCAGACCACCTTGAATTTGCTTTAATAGGATAGTTCATCATTTACTCAGCTTCGTGTTATTCGCTTTATTCTCTGGAACACAAAGGAAGATATTTAAAAGAATTTCTCAGCTTTTTTTTTTGTCCATTTAATGAAAGTCAAAGGGGTTCAACATTTTCAAGCTCCAAAAAGGACATAAAGGCAGCATGATATTAAGCCATTCAGCTTTAAGTTTACTTGGTACAACTGATTGTCACTGGGGTACCTTTAAAAAGACAACTTTGTACCCTTCTCTACTCCTTAAAGCGTTCATATTAACACCTTAAAGTAAAAATAGGAGACCTCAAAGTACTGCTATAAGCCCTTTAGGGATAAATAAGATAGTTGGGGTATTGATAAATAAAGCAACACTCTAAGGGTGACACATTTTTTTGAGTATGTGATAAAAAAATTGAATTTAAGTTTTTATTCAATCTCAAATTAAATTAAAACATTGATCAATGCATGAATACACAGACTAAATTAAATATGACATTGATCAATGTTTTGATTTGATTTGAGGGGATTCAGTTTTAACGCTTTTAACATTTTTGAAGACCAAGGAGAGGAAGTGGTCATGGTGAAATATCCAATCGTTTGGTATCTCTGAAAAGCCCTAAACATGCTCTGTACAGGACATCCATGTACAGGACATGGCATGTATAGTCTCATAGAAATTCACTCAAATATAATGCCCTCGCATGAGGCCGCAGGGTCTTAAGAGGCTAATAATATTCAAAATGCTGATTTAAAATGCGATCTTGATTCCAGAAACTCACAGTATCCCTCTCATAAATTGAGCGCTTTACCGCAGCGCCGGGTTTGAAAGTGCAGACCACCTCGAGATGTGTCGGGATACATTCAATACATTGTTTGAGTTTCCTTGCTGCAGTGTTTATCTGTGTAGTGGCTCTGCTCAAAAGCTCCGCTGTGCTTGTAGAGTAGTGGACTAAAATTACAGAAGGGGAGGGAGCGGGCTAGGACCCAGGGGAAGGGTCGGGTTCAGCTCAGGGCCTGGGCAGGTGCCAGGAGTTGGCTCATGTTCTCGCAGTATCAGCAGAGAGCTCAGACTCGCAGAAGGTAGAAGCATTTCTGCGACCCCAAAGACTTCCCTCACAGTGCTCCTACAATTCCAAACCCGCTTCATTAAAACCATCCTGTTGGGATGCAGGAGAACGTACGTTCCCAGCAGTATGATGGCTGTCATTGTCTACATAATGAGCAGCTTTGCAGGGCATCTCTGTGTGTTTTATAAAGTCTTTGCTGGAGGCTGTATCTTTGTTGGACTACCCACGCAGCTAGCCTCCCTCTCCACCCACTCCCCTCCTCTCATCTGTCAGAGTAGTGCCCACATATCAGGCCACTTTCTTGTTTAATGAAATTCATTAGCCTGAGCGTCTTAAAAGCTGGAAGACTAATTAAGCTTCTTTTTGAAATGCATGACAGAGGAAACATGTATTGGGATTCTACATCGCTGCCAGAGGCATGATTCCCTGCTCTGCGCTAGTCAACAATGGAGCCCGGTGAGACGAAAGGGTCGTTTTTTCAAACAAAAGGAAACAAAACGTTGTTTTATCTATATTATTAAGCAAACAATTATTGACTCTGAAGCTTTGAAGGGATTTTCACCTCTTCATTGCGGTCCAGAGGCATTGTGTCGGCCATTGTGCTTGCACAATGCTTTTGTAAATATTGGCGCGTTTGCCTGAACACTCTGCTCCCGTGGTCTTGCTTTAAATGGCACAATGACTACAGCTGTCACCGCAAAGCGGGGCGATGTTCGCCCTCACATTGCTCACTATCCAGCCTCGATTGTTTGCCTCAAAATAACCTGAGCACAAGTTGCTGCAGTTTAATGGAGACGCGCAATCTTTCAGCATCTTGCTGTGCGGTGTGTACAAGCTCTTCGATTGCCCAAATTTATCTCAAGTTCAGGGGCACTTAAGGGCCCTATTTGTGAGGTTCAGATAGCATCTCGTCGTCGCCGTAGAGGTGTATCTGCAGTCTACATTTATAAGCCTGATATCTCAGTGTTTAATAATTAATGTGTGGTCAGTGTTTCTCTAGCACTTACAGCCGTCCCCTGTAAAAGCTGATTTGATTTGCCGTTCTGGATTGCCCCAATCACAGCCTCAGAGAGCCGATCACGCACTGACTCTGACATATGCGATGTGGAGCTAATGTTAGAACCGTTCTGGCGCCTGTCCAGGTAGCGCTTGGTTATTGTATTGGGCTGAGTGCGCTCGTCGCTAATGCAATTCATCTTTGAAGAGCAGTAGTAATAAACAGAGGCATTGAGGCTGCGAACTGACTTAAAACCCACGCACATAAAAATAGAGCTGGGGTAATAAAGGGGGCTGCTGAACAGGTTGTGGTATTATGAGACTGTGTGCTCCTGAATTGAAAAATGCCAACAGAAATTTTAGTTTGGATAAGAAAAAAACCTGATTCACCGTTTGCCTGAAGTGCATGCAGTATGTGATGCGTCTGATGAATTGTATGTACATATATGTATGTGTGTGTGTGTGTGTGTGTGTGTGTATATATATATATATATATATATATATATATATATATATATATATATAGAGAGAGAGAGAGAGAGAGAGAGAGAGAGAGAGAGAGAGATTAAATGTATTAAATGCTAAAGGGAATAATTTCACAAATTTATTTAGACCATTTCTTCCTGGTCTATAATGAGGAACTTATAATAGAAGGATGAATGAGCCCTAAATAAATACTGTTATTAATTTCTTCAGCACTATAGCCACATTTATACTTAACATTTTCTTTGTGAAGTTTTATTCCATTTTACAAACTTGATTTGTTGCCATGACAACACAACTTCTAAAACAACCGTTTTAGAGGATTTAACAGAAGAATTAATTTTAGTGCTTTATTAAATGATAACCTTCTTCTTTTAAATCCCTTCACATCCATTTTAAGTGTTGTAACCTCAATTTCTTTTTTTATTTATTTTTACATTAGGCACCATTTATTGTTTTATTACTTTAAATAAGATATGCGTTCTGCTCTTAAATGTTGCCAGAAATGCTGTGTAGATAAGCTGAGCTGAACTTGCTTTGAACCAGACATATTCCTTTAATGCTACTTGTTTACATTCCATCTGCATCTATATACTGTATGTGATTACATATAGGCAATGTGTCATGTCCAGATTTAGTAAGAAATTAAATGGCAAGCTGTCATTCAGCAGATGCTTTTATCCCTAGTGATGTACTTTATAACATCAACAGTCCTCCTAGAGCAACATGGAGTTAAATACACACATATGCATTTGTTTTTCTGGCTTGCTGGGGGCTTAATATCAACCTGTCTCTTTTTTTAGATTTTCACTAAGCCATTATTTAGGATGCTCATTGAACTGTTTTTCTCACGGGCACCATCGGCTGCCCCCGTAATGTTCGTGATTTAAGGTTTTACTATCCTTGTGGGGACATTTAGTCCCAACAGCGTAGACAAAGCCTGACCCCGATCTAAATTATCATTAAAATTTATATTCATTGACAAAACAAATAGAGGAGTTATAATTAATATGCATCCAATTATCAATCCGTGTGGATTGCATTATAGGGAGTGAAAATTAGCTGCACCATAGGGTTAAGTTGTTGAATACAGAATCAAGCATCGCATAATTGACTTATCTGTCCTTTACCTGTCTGAAATTATCTGTTTGCCATCAAATGCTTCTCTGTCAATCCAACTCCTGCTTTTTCATGATACGATCACACCCTGCGCACATCAGCAGTTCAGAGACAATTCTTTCACGCTGCTGATCCCAGACAGATATCCACCGGAGCAGTGGCCTCCAACTTAATGTCTTTCTACTCTCTATGTCATAGGCTAATCAAAGCGCTCATTTCCATCGCATCAGGCCTATTGAATTTGTTTTCACGTCCAGGGGTGTAGCATATGAACCTGACTCAGCCTCCGCCACGCGCACAGCTAATTAATGCAGAACGTGTTTGTACCTGACAGCGTGATCTATTATTGATCAAAGTGCTTATTACTGTTGATTTTGGGTCTTGTGACATTTGCAACTGCAGTTATTTTTCTCTGCAGAAATTGGTGGCATTTGTGTTCTCATTTAAGAAGGAAAGAGTGGAGAACAGTGCAAAAAAAACATTATACCAATGGATTTTATGGTGTAGTTCATTTTTTAATTAAAATTCTGTCAATCTGTCACTTGTGTCACTTTTTTTCTGTGAAAAAAAAAAAAAAAAAAAAGCCCTGGCCATTCTTTTTGAAATGTATTGAAAATGAATTAAACAACATAAATACGGCTCCTTATAACTGTGATGAAATGGATATAGTGACAAATCTTTTCTTTCTTATTATGACATACAGTACATTCGATATTTCAGCCAATTAACAATTGACGTCTTGTGACATCGGTTGATCTAAAATTATGGGCTCAAAAAATCGAAACATGCATGAGTAAATCATTCATTATAAGATCGATCAGATGCATTTCATGCTTTAAAGTCTTCTGTTGCCAAACAACAGCTTTATGTAAGTCATTATCGACCGAAATCTGAACAACTATCTGAGCTTTTCTTTTACTTCATGAAAGACGTAGCCAATAATCATTCTTTTGACTGAGACCTTTTCAGCGAGTTGATGAATCCAATTCACAAAACCAGTCTGAATGACTCAATGATAACTCACTGACTGAATGTTCCGGTCACGGCAGTGGATAACCACTGGAGTGGAAGATTATCACAAAATAATAGCTTTAATTTCAGTCTTCATATAACGCTTAAATCATCTGCAGAACCTTCTCAATCATCTGCAGTTACTTTTATGGTGTTTTTCTATCTTTTTGTAAAGCTACATCCTATATTCACTGTTACGAGAAGCCAGTCCGTTATTCCCACTTTCTCCACAAAAGAAAATCATATGGGTTTGGAACAACATGAGGCTAAGTAAACGATGACGGAATTATCGTGTTTCATTACCAATTAAACATCTGTATTCAAACGTGTCGTACCACGCTCTTTTTGAGTTTATTTTCAGGCAGACGTCCGCAGGGAGACAGAAATGCCCTCTCTTGGCGGGCTTCTTGTTTGCTGACAACCCCTCGATCAGACATGTAGTGAAATAAAATTGCAGAGTGCAATATCTGCAGCTGTTGTTCAGCTAGTGTCAGCTGAAGGTCTGATATGGAAGAGAAATGGGTTTCCCAAGATCCAGTGTGGAGTCTGCAACCTATCAATTCGCTCCTTTCATTTCACATCCACTGTCCTGTATCTAAATAATGTGTATTATATACTTCCTCATACGTGAGGGGGGAAAAGCAATCCTCCACCGGTTGATAGATTCTCCTGGGTACAATACCAGCCCCTCTTCTACTGTCTGGTAGTACAGAGCGAAAAAGACACAATTTACTGATTAAACTGGACTCGTAGGAGCTAGGAGCCTGTGCAGGCACCTT
Source organism: Puntigrus tetrazona (assembly GCF_018831695.1). Lineage (NCBI taxonomy): Eukaryota > Metazoa > Chordata > Actinopteri > Cypriniformes > Cyprinidae > Puntigrus > Puntigrus tetrazona. The sequence goes on from NC_056707.1 coordinate 8,668,775, forward strand.
GGGAATTTAAGATCCACTGAATAAGTGTGAATAATTTGCAGACAGCCAGAAGAAGTGACAGGGTTCTGTTCAAAAGACAAATGGCTGTGTAAGAGGAAGGAGGCTACAATGAGTATTGATTTCTTTTGTGATGGGAATTCATTTTGTCACAACTAGCACCAGATTGGCATATTGTCTCCATGCTGGCTGGCTTTCCATTAAAAATCACCTTGTTTGACCTTTGCTCCATTGTTCATCCTCACTAGTGGTTGGCTTTCTGTCAGGTGTAACGTAGCCGATGGAGGTCAAGACTGACTTTCTTGCTACATCAAGGTACATCCGTTCATTTACTTATTCATTTCTCATTACTTTATAAACGAGGAAACGTTCATGTTGAAATGTGACCCTCTGTCGGCTCAGCAGAGGGATGACAGATTTCTATAGGCTCAATCTCACTGGGTGGTACGGTGCTGCTCCAGAAGGCAGGAGACACCCTCAGCGTGTCGCCCAGTCGTGGTGCTTTATCATCTCATTTCAGCTGCGTCCCAGCATGCCTCACTGTGTGCATGAAGCAAGCAGTGAACATATGAGCAGCTCAACGTTAAAAAATTAATTGCACTAAAAGAATCTACAAACAGTATATTTGATCCGCCTAATGTGATCTGACTAATTTTGTGGATTGAATCAGTTATTTGACATAAAATTCCGATTTTAATGATAAGATGCAAGATGGAACATTTGCATATTAAGCGACTGTTCATTCTTTCTTTCATTCAGAATTGAACTAAAGTTGTTTTGTGAATTACGAAGTGCAATTTGTATGTGTATTTCCTGCCATAAATATATCAACACTTAATATTTGATTAAAAATATGCCTTGCTAAGGACTTAATTTAGGCAGCTTTAAAGGTGATAGTTTATTTTATTTTAGTTCTTCTTTTTTGTTTTTATGCACCCTCAGATTACAGATCTACAAATTGTATCTTAGCCAAATATTGTCCTATCCTAACTAAAAAACATATTTATTCAGCTTAGTGCTTTAGTGGTCATTAAAAAATGTTATTTTTTGTGCATTGCATTTATTATAATAATAATAATGAAAAGAGTAATAATGGAAATGTTGTATTATTATTTTATACAATAATATAAATTTAGCCATTTTGTTTTATTTTACATTAAATCATAAAAAAATTATTATTATTTATTAGCATAAAGTTATTATAGTTTAAAAAATAATAATCTTATATAATAATCATTATATTATCATATAATGTTTACTATTATCGTTATTATTATCTTTCATAAATAATTATTTTTTCATACGTTTTTTAATTATGTTTCATTCTTATTTTGTCATTTAGTAGTAGCGGTGGTACGTTATAGCTATATTGATAATCTTTTTATTTTTAATTTCAAACTAAATTGCATTTTTAATCTCTTCCCCCCCAAATCATGCAGTTCTATTTGTATCGACCAGAATGTCAAAAATGTGTTTTAATTCCATTGTTTTTTTTTTTTTTTTTTTTTTTTTTTAGAGAGAAAGAGCTGATTTTTATTACATTTAAATGCACTCCATGATGCAATCTGAACAGCGCTGCTGCAGTACAGAGTAAAACAACCAATTAGTAGAGTGCCATTCCCTTCGCTCTTCTTTTTCCTTCAGATTCTCACTCTCTCTTCAAATGTCGCACATTCTTGTCGAGCAAGCTGTGGAGAGTTCACAGCACAGTGAATTAGAGTGCCTCTATCTCACAGAAAGGGCTTTGGGGAACATCCCACGCCACCGTCACACACTAGCAGTCCTGGACAGATTAGATACGGTAACCCTACCAAAACTCGCTTTTATCCAATTATCTCTGTTGTTTTGCTGCTATCTGGGCCAACAACATTCACTCTCTCCTCTCCCTTTCAATCAGCTATCTCTTTATCTGCGGCTCAGATTCTGTTACACCCATACATTGCAGGATCTTTGTAGTGCATCTCCGTAG